>NC_080065.1:147808529-148108529 GCF_949987535.1 Balaenoptera acutorostrata
ACCTGCTTTACAAAGCAAACATAACAAATAGCTGGAAGTAACCTTATCCCTTTCATTTAATTTCTTTCATTTCCAAATATAGTAACTCTGAACTAGAATTTAAGAAATTTTTACAAAGTTTTATCATCAGTGACAAATTCAGGACAAATTCAGAACTTCCCAGTCCCTGCTTTTGATATGAATACCTTTCCACAGTAACTACAGAAATAATCTCTAAAAAAATGCAATAGCATATTTTAGTCCAAGGATTGCTTGCTTTCAAAAGAAATATAGAACTTAGTAATTATTTTTAAATTATACGTGTTCATATAGTCATATTCATATATGTATATATACAGTGTTTTTAGATATACATGATATATCTGGCTTAATTTTATTCATAATTTTTATCAACCCAGTTGGACATTTGAGAAAGTAGAAAAAAAGAAAAGAGATTAGAAACATTTTGTTTAAGCCACATACTTTTCCCAACCTTGAGGAACACAAATATATTCAAACTGAAGTCTTTTTGAATTGACCTTGAAATGCATCACAATTATTATTTCACACAAATACTAATCGTCATTTTACTGAATATTCTGAGATATGTTCCACCTCATTAAAATAACAAGTAACATATGAAGGGCTGATATTTTCTTGGTTCTAAAAAAGTCTCTCTTAAATTTAGTCAAATCTAATTTTGTTATTAATTCTCAGGATTACCAGATACATTTTTTCAGAGCAGATTTTTGTTTTGAGCCAGAATTGAAATCATTCCCTAGTGATGAAGGATGATTTAAAACGACCAAGAAAAAAGTAAATCATAATTTTCAATTTATCCACCAACCCTAATGAAACCTAAACAGTGATAATTACTATTTTAATTTATTTCTAAATGACTTAGACTATTTTTGCATATTACAGATTTTATCCTTCATGTTCTATTTGTTTGATTTTTATAAGTTTCCCAAAATTTATCTGGGGAACTGGAATGTGGACTATTAATCATTCTGGGAGATTATAATGGAGGCAGGTCCATTCAATTTTTTAAACTTCCCCTTCCTTTAACTTGAGAAAAACACAAAATAAATAGGATAGGAGACAAACTGGGCTCTAACTCCACTTCCAGCACTTTCTAGCTGTAAAATAAAGGAAAGCTGTATTGTCTGGGTTCTAACTCACACACATCTTCTAACCCTCAGTTTAGCCATCTGTAAACTGTGATAACACTTCTTATTTCATAGAGGTTTTTGAGAATTAAATGTGAAGTCACTGAAAAATTAAACTTCATTTCATAAAATTATCTCAATAAATGGTGGTGATTCTTAGTAGTGTTATTAGTCATAAAAAAATATATCCCAGTTAAAAGGTATAATGCAATTTTTCAAATCCTGTGTTTCATTGACTCTTTTTAAAAGTATTTGTTTGCAAACTATCAAATGCTTAACAGAACAAAGAGAATCCACATGCACTTTGATACTGTTGATTCCATATCATGTAAATTCAAAAGGACAGTCCCTGATTATATACACATTCTTATATGGCAAATCCTTGTTGCATATTTTATATGATACTCATTTATGCTAACAAAAAACAAAACCCAGATAACTTTATTTAAAAAAGGCCTTCTGTTATTTCTCAACTATTGAAAACAATTACAAATTCCTCAAGGACAGGAACCACATTTGTCTATCTCTCCCTCCATCTCCCTCTCTGGGTCTTTCTTTCTCATTCTCTCTCTCTTTAAAGCCCAACAGCACAAGTAGCATTTAATTTAATCAGGTTTTATTCTTGCCATGATTGCACTATGCACCAAAACAACAACAAAGCAGGAAAACCAGAGCTCCAGAATTGTGGCTAATTTTTAAAATGAGAGCATAAACCCTTAAGAGGTATTATGTCCAAATCTGGGAATTTTACAACCAGAACCCATTTATAACATTTGCCACTTTGACTAAAGCATCCTAAGTAAAGAAAATTCCATTATGACAAATTTCTACCTAAGTGATCTACCTGGTGATGATGATCACATTCAGTTAGTAAAATAAAAAGATAAAGCCATTTTAAAATGTGGTTCTCAAAACTGGCTCATTAAATAGATAGAAAATTGGCCTCCAAAACCTAAAGTCTAAAATAAATCATCTAAAAACTCGGAAGGAAATAAGCTCTTTGTTTTTCATGTGCTCTGTAATTCCATAGATCTTTCATCTGTAAATCTGGCAAGTGCTTAAAATATTATGACTTTTAGAATGACAAAGGTATCATTCTCTAATGAATTCTGTTAGAAAAATGGTTTGCCACACAGGCATACTAATGGGATTCAAGTAATGAGCATTCTTCCAACACATAAGCCAGATGCAAATTTATACAGCCTAGCAGATCAGCCCCACCAGTGTCCAAGAGAGTACTGGCTTAGCAGTGCTTGAAAGAGGAATGGTTTACACAACTGACTGATCAGAGAACATTTCAAGAGATCTTCAGTCTATTAACTCAAACGCTCATTTGGCAAAACAAAACAAAACAAAACAAAAAACCAAAAAAATCCAGAAATATGTATTTACAAAATAAGTCTTTCTTTGTCTGTAGGTCAAGGAAAACAAAGAGAAAAGTTACTTAAATTTCATGTTTTGGAGCACTTTGTCTTCAGTAACAGTGAAAACACAGAATGGTGATTTGATTTTACAACCTAATAACTGGCACCTACTCACTCACACTTAAAACTCTTTAACATTTCTGCTTCTTATTTTATGATAGTCTTTTAAATGGCCTATAAATCATTTAAGATTAATATTTAAAATGTTTCTTGAAAGATTTACAGTCAATGAAACGTCAATACCCTCACTAAAATGAACAATTTTTAAAGATGATCTTTGTATATTTGTTTAAAGGCCAGCTGTCTGATTATATAATTTTTTGGTCAATCCAGTTAACGTGTAGTCCTAGGAAACAGGAAGATTCAACAATTATTTTAAAACAAATACTCCCTCCTGGAAGGGATGAACAGCATACTCTCTAAAACATTATTTTTTCTATGTTGATGCTTTAGAAGTTGCAAGGTAGGAATAAATGGGGCTCTATCCATAGAAAATAGCAGTCACCTTTGAATTATCTATATCATAAGCCCTACTCTCCAAAAGTTCCCATTAACAGACTAATATGCAGAACAGAACAGCCTGTAATTTTCCATCATTATTTGCCATATTCTTATTTTCATGGGAAATAAAACACTCTAAGCCAGTATCAAGGTGAGTATGAGATAAAAATATTGTATCTTTATATATTTTTATCACATCCTCTTTAAATCTCTATTTTTGGTATGTTTTATAATGGACATTACATATTAGTGCATAGATAAATAGACATTCACTTATTGAGCAAGTCAAGTAGTCTGAGGTTCAATTCTCATGATAACAGCATCATTTCTATCTAAAATTTTTTAAAAATAGCAGAATAAAAGGTGACTTTGAGATTATTTAGTTAAAAGAGAGACATGTAAAAGCCAGTAGATAAACTTTAAAAAAAAATTTTGATTCGATGGTCTTGCACCAATTAGGCACTAAATTACTGATCTGTAGAAGAGCACCCTCAAGATGCTTAATCACTGAGACCTTCAAATTTAAGCATATACTTCAAGAAATACAATCAAGCAGCCATAAATAATTTGTAGGAAGCTACTTTAATGGCATTTTCCCTACATGTAAATGTGTAATACTACTAGTACTAACCACCAATCAAATAGCTATCTTTTTAAACAGGAAGGAACAGTCAAATCATATTATCCTAAAACGTATGTTAAAATATCAGTATTTCTGATATTATCCAGACCTCTTAAAACTAAATAACTGATGCAGCTATTATTAATTTATTCATAGCATCAAACCCTGTGCTAGGTGCTCATCCCTCCCCCCATTTCACAAACTTTGACCTTTTAAAATATAGAACTATGATTATTTTCATCATTTGTGTCAAAAAAATTAGTATGGAGGTTCAAAAGGGCATTTTATAAAAATAAAAATCAGGGGGCTTCCCTGGTGGCGCAGTGGTTAAGAATCCACCTGCCAATGCAGGGGACACGGGTTCAAGCTCTGGTCCGGGAAGATCCCACATGCCGCGGAGCAACTAAGCCCGTGCGCCACAACTACTGAGCCTGCGCTCTAGAGCCCGTGAGCCACAACTACTGAGCCCGCGTGCCGCAACTACTGAAGCCCTCGCGCCTAGAGCCCGTGCTCCGCAACAAGAGAAGCCACCGCAATGAGAAGCCTGCACACCGCCAACAAAGAGTAGCTCCCGCTCGCCACAACTAGAGAAAAGCCTGCATACAGCAACGAAGACCCAACACAGCCAAAAATAAAATAAATAAATTTATTAAAAAATAAATAAATAAAAAATAAAAAAATAAAAATCAGATCTGGAAAATGTTTTTCTACTCTCTCATTCTTACCCTTGGTAAGTGACCCTTACTTTTATTCTTTGTGAAGGTGCTTAAGACTCATCATTCCTAGCATCTACCTCAGAAATTTCAGTGTCTCCTCTGCACAGCTGCCAAGGTCTTATGCAATTAAGCTTCACCATACATAGGTATATCCTACATATGCACCCTACCGTTCCTGACCACGTATATTAGCTCTGTAATTGTAGAGATTATACAATGCCTCTAGTCCTTGTTTCTACACTTATAAAAGAGGATGATAATATTATTATCTAGCTCATGAGGTTTTTGTGAACATTAAGTGGGATAGTTATATGCGCTCTAAGTGTTTATTTTTGCAATATTATTATTGCTAACATGTAATGCCTTTCTTCATACTGTCTCCATGCCCACTGACTCCCATAGGACGGTTCTCCTGATTTTTCTATCCATTCGTATTGCACTGATCCTTCTTGCTCAGTCCAGCTCTCCCTCTTCCACCAAGTCTTCTACAAATCCCACCTACTCTGACCACTTGGATCTTTATCATTGCAAAATTTTGTATGATAACTAGAGACCAGTTCTGTTGTCAAATTCCTTTATTAGTGATTGCTTCCACCTTCACTATAAAACTAATGTTCCTAAAACAGTGGCCCTCAGACAGTACCTATGTCAGTCACATAGAGAGATTTTAAACATGCAAATTCCTGAACTCCATCCTAGACCTCCTGAATTAGACTCTGGGCATGTGCCCTGAAAATACAAATATTAATACAAGACTCAGGTGATTCTGTTGCACAGTAAAGCCTGAGAACCACTGTAAAAACCTGGATCTCAACCCTTTATTTTGATTCCTCTACCACAGGGATACACTACTCTCCTCTCCCACCGATCTGAAACACTCTTCTCTCCATCAACCCTCACCTCCCTCTTCAGGCAATGAAGATCACCCTTTCTTGACTCTAGAGTGGGCCTTAGGTCTAGTGTAAGAACCATTTCATATCCTTCCACAAAATAGCCTAACTGGCATGGTGCTGGTTAAGGAGCATTATATAAATACTTCCTGTTAGCCTGATATACTGCAGTCTTTCAACTACCCCCTCCAACAACTCCATTCACCACATATTTGTTGAGTATCTACTAATTGTCAGGCATCGTGCTAGGCACTAGGATGCAGACGATGTCCGTACATTCGCACACCTCAATGTCTCTAATATTTAGCCGTGGCTTATTCATGTATCACTTTTCTAAGATACATGTAGATTCACCTTAAAAACTTCATTACTCTAATTCTGGCTATTGGGTTAGGAGAAAAGTTATTTCATCTTTAATTGCCCAAGCAATTACTTCTAAGTTAAGACCTCTTGGCAGGTAAGTGGGCAGTATGTGCCAAATTATAGAGCAAGGGAAATAAGACTTGGCAATAAAAGTGCCAATAGAATGTGTACAAAATGAGCACTAGGCAAGAGACAATGGGTTAAAGACATGGCCATATTTTTCCATATAAATAGGGAGAGAATAATATAGACCCATTTTTCTCCTTGTTTAATAAAATATTTTGCAAATAAAATGCATATCTGGAAGGAACATGTAAATCTTGTGTTTGTATCTTTTAAAAACTCATAACCATCTACTTTCTCATTCTTCTTTTAACTGTCTGTTTCAAAGTATTTTTGTGTCATCCAAAAATGTAAAATGATTTTGGAAAAGCTGAGTAATATCAGGCTAAAAATAGAGGAAAGAGTAGCTGTGTAAATGAGAATCAAATTGATATATAAAATTTAAAAGTTTCCATTTATATGTTATTTAAATCCAGTTCTCTATTTTATATATGATTTTTATGTAGTTGTTAATAGTATATAAGTAAAAGTAAATTATATATTTATTTTCAAATAACCTATAGCTAGAATTATGACTAATAATCTGTAAAATGTATTTAAAAATTTTTTTGAAAAAATATACAATAAAAAAGAAAATGTCAATATATTCATATGTTTGTATATGTTTGTAAGATCACCAAAAAGCCATAGAAGAATACACATCAGTTTACACTGGTAGTAGTAAAGGTGTGCATTTTTCTCTTTTTTTAGAGAAAGCATAAAACTGCAAAAATACTCACGGTCTGTTAAGTGAAAACATAGACTATAAAATTCTCTCTACAAATAACTAAGTGTAATGTGTAAAGTATGAATAAGCAAATAGACAAGAAGCAGAAGGTATTATAGGCAAATTAAAACAGTTTTAATGAAGTGATGGGGATGTGGATAATTTTTGCCTTTGATGTTTGTTGATCTTTTAAAATTGGCTTTGTCATAATGTACCAAGAAACAGAAATGAAAATGGTGATTAAGTATGAAAGCCATTACTCAATGAGAAAATCTCTTCTTTTCTCAACTTGTTTGGAGACAAAAGCACAACACCATATTCTACACTGCGGGTTCTCAGCTGAGGACAAGTTCATCCCCCAGGACACATCTAGCAATATCTGGAGACATTTTTGGTTTTCATAACTGCGAGGGTACCTCTGGCATCTAGTAGGTAGAGGCCAGGGATGCTGTTAAACATCTTACAATGCACATGACAGCCCCCTCACAACAAAGAATTATCTGGCCGCAATGCCAAGAGCACTGATCACAAATAAATGCTACAGAATGAATGATTTCAAAACAAGCCAGTGCCCCACCCTGAAATTAGTCAGTACCCCTGTCACAGTGTTAAGAAAAGGACTTTCTCTGATTTACATTCTTATAGAAATTCCCAAGACCATTTAACAAAGAGGTGGGAGGGATCACACTAAAGCACGCTTTGAGGTGCTTCTAAAATATGAAACTTCGGATATTTCCCTCCCCTTCCTTCTCTTGCAGGGTAAGCTCACAGTCAGATTTTTATTTCATGTCACAATCAAGCAAGGGCATTGTTTAGGGTCCTACAAAGCAACAGCAAAGGACCTGCCCTAAGAGTTAACCCAGAGAAAATGATTTATAAACCTCCTATATCATGTGGAATAATTGTTTAAAAATTGATGAATAAATCATCTTGAGATGTAATCTTTATAATGAACCTCATTTATACTGTGTGGGGCAGAGGGAGTAAAGATCCGGGAAGAGAAGAAAAACACTCAACCACTTTTAAGAGATTATTTGCAGGAGTAATTTATCAGAAATCACAAAAATGTGTTTTCAAGGGAAAAAATTCAATTGATAATAAAAGAAAAAAAGGGAAAGGGTCTTTTCACATAGTGTCCACCCAAAGCTTAAAACCTCTGACACAGTGCTTGAACTTTATCAGCCAACATTTTGTGACAGCTATTGGCCTTAATGGTTATATGACAGAGTGTTGGAGCAATAGGAAAATTATTAGACAAGTTAACAGCACCCATTCATAATGAAAGAAATCATGACACAAGCAACATCCTTGACTTTGCAAGATCTTATATAAATCTTCCTTTATTACCTGGTAATAGATGTAATATAAAGTATAAATTTCTCAAGGACAGAAACCATGTCTTATATTTAATACACACTGAATAAAGTACCTATTTGAAAAAATCATTTTAATAAAATTAAGATTTTTTTCAAGGTGGAGAGATTGAGGAGTAACAGTAACATATAGGATTGGTTTATCTGATCCACCCACTGTTTCCAAAAAAATAAAATAAATAAAAACAAACAACTACAACAAAACAGGTCCATAAGGAATGAGAATAATTTTTTTTCAATGATGCCTTACTACATAGAAAAGTTCAGTATAACCAGAGGGCTAAGATTGAGGGATGTAAAGTCAATCATTTGTTAGCTGGGTGACCTTGAATAAGTCACTTAACCTCTCTGGGCCTCAGGTTCCTCTTTTATAAAAAGGTGGACACTAGCCATACCACTGCTTTTATAGGAGGACTGGATGAGATAATACACATCAAGAGGATACCTGCACAAGTTAAGGACCCAATTAGCAATAACTGTGATTATTTTCTTATATTAGTGCTGTGATGGTGGAAAATGTTGGGCATTGCACAGAGGGGGAGTAGAGGGGGAGGAGAAGGAAAAGAAGGCAAGAAAACGGCAGCTTGCTAAAATTGGGTAGAAGAGCTTCATGCGTTATTTATTTAGAATGAAGCCTGGGTCGGTGAGTCTTCACAACCCCTTCACCTTGCTCCACATCCCATCACCCACCCCAGCTCCTGCTTTGTATCTGCAACCTACTCCCTTCTAGGGGTACTTCTCCAAATGATATATGACTTCTTTTAGCAGTTGCCCTCTCCCGACTTTGCTTCAGATCCACACTTCTCAAAGGTGTAGCCTTCAACCACTAAAACTCCTCTCTCTACATTTACCAACGTGCTCCTGTTACTTACTATAGCTGGGAGACAAGTCTCAGAACTTATTTCAATTGATCGTTGTGGCATCTGATGCAGCTGACTATTTCCTTCCTTTTTAAACTCTCTTGTGCCTCAGCTTTGAAGACATTATTATCTGCGGGTTCTCCCACCATCTGACTGCTGCTTAGTTACTTACTAATCTGTGTGGGCTCCTTTTCAGCATTCCACCACTTAAATTACAGTGCTCACCAGATCCCCATTTTCTGCGGTCCTTTCACTTTCCCTTTTTAATTGTATCCATTCACACCGTTATAAGTACCACTTATATGCTGACAATGTCCAAGTTCATCTCTCTAGTCATGACTTCTTAGTAAGCTCTAGACCTGTATTTTCCAATCTCCACTTGGAGATTCCATGTGTGGAGAAAAGTCAGCGTTTCCCAAAATGAACTGTCTTCCCACACACCTCAATCCCCAGCCCACCCCCAAACTGGCTGCCCTTTTGTTGTTCCCCATATCAATAAATGAAACCATCAGAAACTTAGGATTCACCAAGTCCTGTCACTTCTGTCTCATAAAAGCCCTGATTTTTTATCTTCTCATTTACATCCCTGTCTCCGTTCATCAATTCTTTCTGGATTTTTGCAGTGGATTTTCACCTTATCTCCCAACCTTTGGTCTTGCTGCACCCCTCATACTTCAAAAGCATCTTCCTCAAGTATGAATCTGTTCAAGCGATTCTCCTTTTAACATCTTTTCATGGGTCCCTACAGCCTTTGGAACAAAATGTAAACTCTTCTGCAAGCTACAAAAATGGTCTATATAATTTGATCACCACTTATGCTCTCAATACCAAATCCTATCACTTCCTCACTCCCACTCCCAAATCCAGCCATTTAAAGCTACTTGCGAATTCCTAATCCCATTTATTTTTCCTGTTTTTTCTCCTATATGCCACTCTTTCTGCTTAAAACATTTATCCAGAGACCTCTAACCCCCACCTTTACCTAGTAATTTCTATGTAATACCTCAGAATTCTGTATTTCCAATATGCCCTGTGTATTTCTGCTTTCAAAGAACTGTGGTCCTACATTGTGATTCTTTCCACATTCATTGATTTAAATAGTAATTTAAAAAGTGTCTTGAATTTGAGGCCTACAAGTCCACATATATGAGGCTCTGTCTCTCCACATGTATGATACTATGTAGTCAAACTTCCAACCAACCGTTGTTTACAGAGCAAAACCACATGGAGAGAGATACTATAACCTTGGCTACATGTATTTTATACACATCAATTAGGAAGACAATAAATATGTAACATATCAGGCAATTTGAAATATCAAATAACAAATGAATGGTGAAATCAACAAGTGACAAAGGAACGCATGGGAGATACAGACAACTAGGTACTCAAGTGGCTGCTCATAAAAATTTTTAGAGAAAATGCTTATGTTAAACATAAGTATGATAGGAGCCTGCAGTAGAATTAACGATAGTAAACACCTAGGTATTAAGTTTCATGAGGTCAGGGGACAAGTCATTCTTGTTCGCTGCTCTGTCCCTGTGGCCTAACACATAGCTGGATCATAGTAGCTGCTAAATAAGTATTTGTGTCGGATTGAATTTTAAACTGTGCAGCTGGTGATGCAAGAAAACATCTGTTAAAAAAAAAAAAAGGCAGCACTTTTCACCATTTGCCATTCCATAAAAAGGTAATTTGTGTATATGTTTACTAGAACGCTTTCCTCAAAAGTGAAATATTGCTTCACTCTTCGGTTGGCAAATGTGTTGTTCCAAGATGGAGAAGAATCTGCTTTAAATGAAGAGAAAGCTATTTCAGTCCATAATCCTCAGAGCCAATTTTGGATCTTAAAATGCATTTTCATCAAAGAATCTTAACAAAAAGAGTCCTGCCAATTTAACCAAGACATCTAAACATGTTTCATTCTAAAGCCAAGCTTTCTGCTCAGGAACATTCTAATTGAGATCGTGTTCTTCCAAAGATCTTCCACTGGGTCAACAGTCACTTGAGTCACATGGCTGAGTAAGATACCATCATCACCCTCCTAAGAACTCAGAACTGCATGCCATTTAGGAATTCTGCATTTTTTCTAACGTTTATGCTGGATTTCCAAGTTTCCTGGAACTTCTTTGTACCCAACAGAGCTATTATAATAAACCAAAGCAGAAACACATGTAACTTTGAGTTAGAAGTCAATTTGGCATGCCCCTCTCATTTCAAACATATGGAAACTGAGACCACGTAATGTAAATCACTGACCCAAGTACACTTAGGGCAGCAGCTGGAATGAACACTGGGTCTCCTTAGTGACAGGCTGATATTCAGTCTTCTATATAAGCTATGTTCATGGGACACCAGTACTTTCACTTGCATCATTTTATTAATTCTGGTAGTCACCTAAAATATGTAAACGGGGACTATTATTCCCTTTTAGCAGGTGAAGAGATCAAGCCCCAGGACTTCCCTGGTGGTCCAGCGGCTAAAACTCCATGCTCTCAATGCAGGGGGCCCAGGTTCAATCCCTGGTCAGGGAACTACATCCCACATGCCTCAACTAAGAATTCACATGCCAGAACTAAAGATCCCACGTGCCGCAACTAAGACCAGGTGCAGCCAAATAAATAAATAAATATGTATATATTAAAAAAGAGAAATCAAGCCCCATGGGGCTGTCAATTCCCTCAGGTTGACTGAACAGCAGAAGCAGAACTAGTATTCAGGTCTTTCTATCTTTGTCATTTACCAGGAGCACCACATCAACATGGGCCTTTTTTCCTTTCAGTACAAATGAGTCAATGACAGTCTAAATGGTCTGGTGCCTACCATTCTTCAAAGGAAGATTTGCTATAATAAAAGAAAGCTACAATTACCAGAGGTTGCAGGCCACAAAGGATAATGAGGCAGAAACATGTGCGTGAATCAATTTTGAGGTTTCACTTAAATAATCAATCAACCATTCTTTCAGAGCTGAATCTAATCGAAAGATTCTAACCCTTTTAGACCTGTATACAGTGGGCAATATGCCATAAACATCTTCTTTTATTTAGACATCAGGGATGGAATTTCCCATCTGTTGCTTCAAATCAAATAACCATACTTTAAGAAATAGCATATATCACAAAATTTTTCTTTGACGGATTGAGGTCACTATGATTGTTAATCATAAAAGTGTTAATTTTTCAACAAGTAAAACTGTGTCTGGACAAGTCCACGTGTGTTAGCAGTAGGCTAAGAAAGGAATCGAGCATGGAATTTTTAATGCTTGGTTCTAATCATTAACGCTGCAGTACTGGCCTATTTACAACCTGACGTTTGTTTCTGCACTTTCAACGTCCCGTGATTTTTCTGCAACAGTAAATAGCTTTAAGAGATGACACCTCGCCTTAACTGGGTCTATATTTTGACTAGCAGGTCTTGGCATCGTGTCCAGCTCTGACACCTCTCCAAAATGCTGCATGCTGGTGAAAAATGAACAAAACTTAAGAAGAAGAAAAAAATGCCACTACTCTTAAACCATTTTGGGATATAATAGGTCTAAGTTCTTAGCTAACTTATACATCTAAGTTCTAATGCAGCGACTTCTGATCATCTCATCATTGTCTCTTTAGATTCTAAATATATCTTAATTTTTCCATAAAGTCTCACCTTTCTGATGCTCTGAAGAGGAAGGTGACAGAATAAAATGTGGGAAAAGAGCATAAGTAAATCAAAATTCAAAAGACAGGACACACAGAACCACACCTGATTTCGGTATCACTTTCTTTTTAGCCACACAATTTAGATTCAAGTACCTAGGACTTAGCAGGTACCCACATGAGGACATTTTCTATTTTTATGGTAAAATTCAAAACATAAACTGATGAAAGACCTCTAAAATTTCACAAAAGTGAATATTTGTATATCTGAGAAGTTAAATGTTCAGTTTCCCAAGAAAGAAATATTCTCTACCCACACAGGAGATTCTCACAATGTGTGGGAAATCTATGGTTCTGAATCATCCAATAGTGTCTTCAGTCTGTGTTCATATCCTATATCATAAAAAGCTTTCCCAATAATTAGAATATAACAAGATACACGTCCTCAAAAACATCACTGAAAGAGTTGAATGTTCTCTGGAGTAGTCACAGATGTTTCATAAGCTTGTGATAGCTCAGGATTATCACCTATCTTTGGACATTGTATAAGGTTGGGCTGGTTATTTAAGCTTCCTCTATATTTGAATTCTGGGGTGATGAAAATTTATATCATGTTAAGAGCATATCCACTACCTAGTATTTGGCTCTCGAGTGAATTAATAAGTGTCCTAACTTTCAAGTCCTGATGGCTGGCTTAGAACTGTTTTGCATAAAACCTTACACACTAGACCCTCTTCTTTAACAGTGCATCCCGTTTCCAGGCAAAACTACACTACAATACAATCTTCTGCAATGTGCTGTATCCTATTAGGACTAAAAGTAACCCTGGCATCTTACATTCAAATGTGGCCTTTCTAGAGAGACTTTTCCAAGGGTGAAAACTTCAAAAACACAGAGTAGAAAAGTCATTGAAGAAATGGCCCAAGTAAGCAGGGGTATCTGGGACACTTACTGTCTTGTATGTCTGCAGTGCCCAAACATGGGCAGCAGGGGGCGCTCCTGCATGAAGTAACCCTCCCCCCAGCCCCACCCCCCACCAAAAGTGTTCCCTGGAGGGGAAGACGGAGGCTTTTTCTCTTAGCACTTGCCCCAAGACCAAGGAGGGGGCCACTAAGGAGTGCTGCTGTCCATAAATCACACAGGCTTAGGACATGCGGTGAATACCATTGCAGAAGTGACCAGAGATGACACATAGGTCTGAGCTTACCTTTTGAAAGCAGGGTGGCCAATTTTTATTTTATTTATTTTGGGGGTTAAAGGAGCAGGTGAGCCATGGGCAGGGGGCAGGGCTTGCCATCAGCTGTAAAGAGGCCGGCTCCAAAAGCAACAAGTGGATATCAGTATCCGAGGGTCATTTATTCAGCCTCTCCACCACAGTTTAGTTCCCAGGTTATATTCTCTGTGAAATGTCAGATCAAAACACTTCCCTTTTCTCTCCTCTTCTTTCCTTCCCTGACCCCACCCCAAACTCAGAAAAATCACTGGATGAAGTGGGTTTCCCACTAAACCTTAGGTAATGTGACTCCTGCAGGGGTTCTCCTGCATGTGGCTGCGTTTTGCACGTGAACGTGTGATGCATTTTACACCCTCTTCACCAAGTCCCACGACTTCAAACCAGGCTGGAAAAATCTTTAGGGACCAGAAAGAGCCAGCTCTGAAGCCTCAAAGACAGTGGGTTCCAAAGCACAATGCCCTGCCCTCACCCCACTTCCTACACATACTCATACACACCCCATCCTCACCGGTTGGATCCTTTCTCCTTCCTGTCCCCAAATGAAGGTCTGCAGAGACACAGCCATAAACCTCAATACTCACCATATTGACTTCAGAAACCATATCGATGCTGGCGATGTCAATGTTCATTCCCACAGCCACGGGGGGACCTGCAAACCAAAATGGCCAGCCACGTGATTTCTCAGAACTTCATGCATTCTTAGCAAGAGTAGTCCCCGAGCACGGGACACTCTGCCCCAAATCCCTTCCCACTGCTCACACTCAAATTCTTCAGTTCTCTGCTCCTTTTTAAAGAGTGACAGGGACTCCTCTGGGAAATGCTCTATTGAACAGGCACACACGTGTCCGATGGGTGAGGGATTCCTCCTCTGTCTACATATGTAGATGTCTTAGCATGAGAATACACACAACCACAAAAGCACCGGAATCTGGCTAGCCCCAGCGAAATGTTATATATCGCACTGGAACCCCCTCCTCATTCTTCCCACCCCCGCTTCTGGGCAGGTTTTAACTCTTTGAGCTTTGTTAGAGTCTGGAGTAAAATTAAATGGGCATATCAGTGTATCTAAGGCCGCAGCAAGAGAGGTCTCTAGCCCTTCTCCCACTACCCTCCCTATCCTCCGAGCCCCCCAGGCCCCTCTCCCCCCACCCCACTGTCCCCTGCAGTGAGGCTTCCAGGACTGGATGATATCCAGACACCAGCCAATTTAAACCATGGCTAGAACTCTTCCAAAGTAGGTGGGCACAGGGGGTTAATGCGACTTCTCAACCAATTGTCTGCATATCTTGTCCTCAAAAATGTTGCCGATGGCCTTCAGTAAGCCAGGTTCACCGGGCACACCATTAACTAAACTTAAGAGGTTTGTATCTCAAGGAAACAAAGACAGTGAAGCAAAGGATTTAAACAGTGACGCTGAAGGACAGCAGTCACCAGTACAGGCTAAGAGGGTCTCTCTGAAAGACCATCTAAGTGCTGGAGAGTAACAAACCAGCTTAAGTTTGGATCAGTTTCTCAATATTGTAACCCAGAGACATGTTCAGTACACCACATGCAACCCACAATGAGGGAGAGGGAAGACAGAGCACAAAGCTCAAAAGACAGCTTAGGCTATAGCTGCTGGGCTGTTTCTTATTTCCAAGGCAACCCCATTACCTCCAAAATCTGGTCTCAGCCGAATATCATAGCCTTTCAGGAGTCTATCCACCGTCTCTTTAACCAGCGACATATTACTAGGGTCATTGACACTAAAGAAAGAAAAGACAATAAACAGGCATCAATAAGACAGCAGGCACAGCGCTTCAGCATCTATCTGATCCTCACTACAGATCCTTGCTCACAGAGGTAGGCAGACGGAGCCTTTCAAAGTGAAAAAGGAAAGAGAAACGCTAGACACACTTACCTCTGCGCACAGACAGCGGCGATTATTAAGGGGAACGGCCAGATCCCAAAGTAGCCCTTTTTCCGGACTCTCCACATCCCTTTAGTTTTGGACGGGATTGAGGGTTTCACTGGAGAGAGGAGATCCAACTTAGTCTGCCCAGTGCAGTAATTCTAATGTGAGGCGCATGCGCAAGGCGTACCAAAACATCAAAGGGGCAGCAGCGGTTGCCTGGGACCGAGAAGATTTCCTTGTTAAGAAGGAAAAAAAAAAAAATTAAAGGGGAAAAAGGAAAAACATATATATGTATAATATATGCGTATTTGAATAATATAGAAAAGTCGCCCCACAGGAGGACCCGGAGTAAAATATTTGTTGTCCTTTTATTAAGACAAAAACAACTAGAGAGTCTGGTAAGTTTTGGTACTTGCAGGAGGCAGTTTTGCACCTCGCGGGTTGTGGGGTTTTAGGGTGTGTGTGTGTGTGTGTGTGTCCTCTTAAATATGCAAAACCAGATTAGGAATTTAAAGGAGAGCAGGTGTGTAGTGCTAGGGGGAAGATGGGTGCCTGAGAGTCCACTTCTGGTCTCAGCAAGCGGCGGGGGGAGAGACATCTGAACTTTATTTCCGTGGCAAATAGCATCCCCTGCCTGGGGCGAAATGGGTGCTGGAGGCGGGGGCGGGGGGGGGGGCGGAGGGAAGAGGAGGGAAGGGGAAGGTGGGAGCGGGAGTGAAAGGGGGAGGGAGGAAAGAAACCGATGGGAGGAGTGTTGAGCAATGCGTTGGATTTGGGGCCGGGAGTGGAGGGGGGGACGTAGCATGGAGAATAAGACAGACACGGAAATTTAAAAAAAAAAAGAAAAAGGAAAAAAAAGAATAATAATAAAATGATGCCTGGTCTTTTCTAGGAGTCAAAGAGCAAGCTTTTCTTCACTACTCACGAGCGATTTCTTTCTCCTCCTCCTCACCCTTTGCCCCCTATCCCCAGAGAAGAAAACCTCGGGGTCCCGGTTTCTCACCGTGTGACGTGCCTGACCCGCTGGTCCGGATTATTTATAGCAGGAAGGGCGGGGGGCGGGGGGGGGCGAGGGGAGTAGAAAGCGCGCTCTCTCAAGGTTTCGGTCTGATTCTGCACTGGGAAATTATTAGTAGGGAGGGTGGAATTTGCAGGAAGGGGTGATAGGACTTGTGGGCCTAGGGAGGCCGGGTGGCGAGAGGCTCCGGCGGTGACCGGGTGCAGGAAGGGCTGGTGGCCGGGTGGGACTCGCCTGGCGGGCACCCACGCCCCCTCAGAGCACGCGCACTCGCGCGCACACGGGCGGCACCCTCCCCGCCCGCCGCGCGCCCCTCCTCACCTCGCCGGCCTGCGCTCTCTGCCCACTCCCGCCGCGCGGCGCTGCCGTCCCCGGCTCCTCTGGCCCTCGGCCCCTCGGCCCCGGCCGGGGAGGGCGGGTGGCGAGGACAGACACCTGGCGGTGCCTTGGGACGCAAAAAATCAGAGCGGTCCCCGGAAGGCGGGCGAAATGAGGAAGGGGCTCGAGGCCTCGCGGGGCTCCGCGTCCTCCCGCGGTCTCCGCGCCACCTCTTCCTCGCTCCCCAGCTCGGGGCCAGGAGGGACTCGCACACCCCGGGGTTGCCTCTTCCCTCCAGCCGGAGGCTCGACCCGGCTATCCGCGGCCGCCGGGACCCAGAGGCAGCAGCGAGCGAGCTCCGGGGTTCGAGAGGGAGGGAGAAACAAGGAAGAAATCTTTCCTCGGCTCGCGGGAAAGGGATAAGCCGCGGGCGCCCGGAGACGTTGCTAGCCTCCGGCAGCCGGGCAGTCTGAGGGTGCCCCGGCCCGGGACGGACTCTCCGGGTTCTCCCGAGTTTATCTGCCAACAGAGGAGCAGGGGCGGGGAGGCCAGGTGCTCCCGCTCCCCCCTCCCCCTCTCCTTCGTGAATACAGAAGTCAGAGCTGGAACCTACGTTCCGGACCCCAAAGCGGAACTTCTAACTCCTCCTCCTCCTCAGCTTAACCTGTAACCGAGCGCCTATTACGTGCCAAGAGTGCTTCATTCTTACAAGCCCAGGTTTAGCCAGCACCTCGCTTTCCCCACATTACGGATTTAGAAACGGGCGCGCTAAAGCTAAGGAAATTGCCCAAGGTCACCCAGGTGGCTAGAGGTGAAACCGAGATTGGACGCGAAAGCCAGCGACCCTAACCATTAGACAGAC
The DNA here is from genome assembly GCF_949987535.1 of Balaenoptera acutorostrata. Taxonomy (NCBI): domain Eukaryota; kingdom Metazoa; phylum Chordata; class Mammalia; order Artiodactyla; family Balaenopteridae; genus Balaenoptera; species Balaenoptera acutorostrata. Next base: position 147,826,217 of record NC_080065.1, read on the forward strand.
GGTCTTGACTCGCCCCGACCTTGCCGGCCGCGGACTCCTCTCGCAGCGCAGCTCCTGCTCCCGCCGAGCCCCCGGAGGCCTCGAGAGGCGCGGGCGCGCGCATCGCACCAGGCCGGCCCCCGCCCCCGTCTGCGGAGAGGAGGGGGCGCCCGACGCCGCACCCGGACTCCTCAAGGTCCTGGTCCCTTCCGCACTCTTGACCCATTTATACCTCTTGGCAATCTCCCTCCTCCCCCGCCAAGGTCAGGGGTCATTCTGGGGCCGCCGGGTACTGACTCCAGGGCAAGTGTGGAGGCGGGAGGGCTGCTAGGCGGGAATCTGACAGCTCCCCGAGGACAGAAGGCGAACGGGAGGGGAATTCCTGGATTTGAGACGGTAAAACAGCCTCTTCAACAGTGCAGACGTACAGATTCAGAGCGTGGCGGTCTCCCAGCTCCTAGGAGTCGCTACAAAGATACACACACACGAACACACGAACACGAGAGAGAGAGAGAGAGAGACAGAGATACTGGAAATCTGTAACTCTCCTCTCTGTAATTACTTGGGTTGAGAGTTACAGGAATCAAAATACAGACCTATGGCTCAGGAAAACTGCCTATTTCCCTCTTTCTCTTGACTCACAAAACAATGGGAATCTTTTACATAGGCTCACCCTATTGAAGGTGGGGAAAGTTTAGATTACGTATTAACATTATACCAAAGGATTCCCAAACAGTTTGACTACACCAACTCCTGAAGCCCTAGAAAGCTCTTCTTCTTGAAAACACTTTGAAACAGGGTTTTCCTTCTGATAGGGTTATCCACGTTGCACTTGCTGCACTACCAGCTCCTCTTATTTAGGCTCAGTTCAATTTCGGTTGAAAGAACAGAATTCAGTGAACAGAACGAAACCACGAATACTATCAGTCGTCATCCACTAATAATAATAACAGCCCAGGGAAAGGTTAAACAGTATTTATTGAAGACCTAACATAAACAGAAAATTAAGGGAAAGGAGGCCGAAGAGCTAAAGTAACCTGCGTCTCAGCAAGTAAGACAATAGCACAGTGCCAACAGGTTCAAAGGAACTGGAGGCAGACCTTTGGGCTCAAATCCCAGTTCAGACACTTAGTGTTTTGGGGACTTGGGCAGGTCACTTAACTTCTCTAAAGCTCAGCTTCCTCTTCTTTAAAAATTAAAATATAGTGCCTTCTTTGTTTGCTTTAGAATGATATAAATATGTGTAGCATTTGGCATGTGATTAATAAATATCAGCAAATTTTAGTGAATAAGGAAGGCATAATGAATGGGCAAGAAAGCAAACAAGGTTTAATAGCATTAGCCTATAAAGACTGAGTGGACTTCAGTTTGGTGCAATGATCCTGAGAAGGCACAGATTAGCCTGAGAAGAGAGGAGCAGATATTCCAAGGGAATTAAGATAAGGGTAAGAAGAAAATGTATTAAAGACCCAAGCAGCAATCAAAAGGACAAAAGACAAAATCGTATGTATTTTCTTTATGTGGTACCATCTCATTGTTATTTCTTAATAATAACTGTAACTAATATAATTAGAGATAGTCCTACTGGTTACAAAATCTGAGATCAATTTATGCCTAAAGTGGGTCTCTATTTTATGGCAGAATCAACAGTAGGACATCTCTCTGGAAGACATGGCTGGTAATGCTGCCTAGGAATGTGAAAATTGGAACAATAATGTGCAAGGGAAGGCACTGCTGGATTCTGGAAATGTGTCAGTTGCTGGAGAGCATCCTGCATGATTCCAGATGTACGACGAGCAGGCAATATGTAAGTACTCTTAAGAGATCACGATTCAAAATCATGTCTGAGTATGAAGCATACAAATGCCAAGTAATAACCATCACTAATCATATGCTATTTGTCTTTGCTATAATATTTATTCATTTGTTCAGTAAATATGTACTGGGCACCTACTCTACGTCAAACATTATTTGACGAGCACTAGGGATGATGTGTTGAAAAGGCAGACATGGTCCTTATCCTCTTGGAGCTTACGTTCCAGTGTGGGAAAGAGCAGTATAGAAGTGATAACACATGTAGCATGTATTTTGAAGTGGGGAAGATAGGATATTATGGAATGCATAATTGATGCAAATAACTCAGTTTGAAGATTTGGGTAAAACTTGCCTGATAGAGTGATGTTTTAGTTGAAATTTGAAAGATGAGTTAGCCTGATGAAGAGTTGGGGGAAGAATATTTCAGGAAGAAGAAATAGTATATGAAAATATCCTGGGCCAAGAGAGGATGGCATAAATGAAGAATGAAGGAAGAACAAAGACTAGGGGACAAGGGTAAGAGTGGCTCCAAGAGTGATGTGCTTGGGGAGCTGGGCAGGAGCAATTCGGTTCCACTGATCTGTTGAAGTAGAGGAGTGACAAGATGAGTTTTAATCACACTGGAGGAAGGTGGTAAAGGCTATAGGGGATTTCTTACTGCAAGAATCCAGGTGAGAGGTGATATTGGTCCAAATTAGGATAGTGACAGTGAAGATGGAGAGAAGCGGCTAGAGTTATGTGGGAGAACTGGCTAACTTTGTCACCCATGGGATATGAGGAATGAGGGGAAGGATTCAAGAATGACTCATACATTCTGGTTTGAGCATCTCAGTGGTGGTAGAAGATAGTTGATAGGGATAGTACATTCAGTTGGGGTCACGATGAGTTTAAGGTCCCAGCTAGTCATCGAGGGTGCACTGGACATTTTGATATATGTACCTGAAGCTCAGAACTGAGGGCTGATGTGGGGCCAGTACAAAATTTCTGCATCCCATCCTGACACTACTTCCCTTTCTGTCTGAACGTTTCTCTTTAAGACATATTACTGTCTAACATATTTTATTTTGCCCATTGTAATTCTATCTTCCTGACTGGAATGCAAGTTCAGAAAAACAGAAAATTTTGCCTGCTTTGCTAAGTGCTGTATTCTAGTGCCTAGTGCCCATAGTAGAAACCTAATACGTACATTTTAATGAATAAGTCTGTATTTGATGATCCTGCGGATGCAAACAACTGAAGTCATGGGAGTATATGAGACTTATGCAGGCAGGATGAACAGACTAAGAAGAGAATCTTCCAGAGAAGGGCAATTACAGTCATCCAGAAGAGTGAAATTAGAAATGGCCCAAAAGGTAAGAGGAAAATCACTGTGGTATGATCAAAGCCAAGAAAAGATAATATTCTGATAAAAAAGGACTAGTCAACTGTATTAAACCCTTAAAAAGTTTTAAAATTTTTGAATAGATAGGACATGCTGCTGGTATAAAATTCTAAAGTTGAGCCATTGTGTCCCTCTGCCACCCTGATTCCCTCCCTAGAATCTCACACATTTCAGCTGGGGGGAAGGTAGTGTGATATTCCATACCATAGCCTTTATCCTGTGGAAGAACAAGTATAGGATATGCCCACAGGTGCCAGGGCATCTTCCCTGACCTCCCACTTCTGGTGCAGCATGAACAAAGTTCTCATGCAACGTGGGTTACCTGTTTTGCTGAATTGATTAAACATTTGTATTTATTATTCTTTTTTTAAAATGAATAATGAGTCTCTTAGCTTTGAATATTGATTGGGGTCTTTTTAAATAGTGTGTAGAAATTTCGTTAACACTGAAGAGCCGGGAGAAAGTCAGAAAGGATATGCTGAAAGAAAATATACATTTATTACTTTCAGTACCAACTTACTAATTACTAATAAAGTGTTGTCAAGTATATGGCTTCCTGGACCTACTATAATATACAAATAAAAACCATTTTAAAATAACCTCTCCAAATATCTTATTTATGAATGCACCTTTATTTTTATGTGCTAAAGAATATTCCTAGAGTAGTTTAATTTTGTCAAATTTTTTTCCCTTATGCTAGTCAAAAATACCCTCTATTTATTTGTCTGGCAAACCTTACCTTCACAGACACCGGAAAATTAAATTTCTCCTGTATTACCATAAATTCCAAATTATGGGCTTATGGGTTAATGAGGTTTTGATCTGCAGAATTAGAAATGTGAATTCTATGCCCACTGAGTCCTGGCTGTTTCTCCTTCAGCAGGTAGCACTAACATTAAACCTGAGTGTCTATAAAATTTTTGACCACAGTGAGACTGATGACATATAAATCAATTTAAATTACTTAACTAAAATATAACATGTAGTAATAATAATAAAATAATAATATCAGTGTGTCAGATACTGTTCCAAATGCTTTATGTATAGTAAAATATTTAATCCTCACAATGTGTCTATAAAATGTTAATAATTAATATCCCCATTTTATATATAAGGAAACAGAAGCAGAGATTAAGTAGCTATAAGATTGCACAGTTTATAAGAAAATATTAATGAACTCAGGCTCTTCCTGAGTCCTATGTGACTTTATATATAAAACTCCTGCAAATTTGTCTACAGTTCTCAGCTTGTCTCACCCATTGAGTTAATATAACAGAAATAAAATCATAGCCCAAAGGATCTCTGCACCTAACAGAGATTTGATTTAACAATCAAATGACCAATAGGAAATTTTGAGAGCTAGAGTTACTGGACACCTTTTGAAGGAAAATGCCTTTTAGCACCACCTCAAATGAATCCATTCTTCAAGAGTACAGAAAAGTGTACCTCAAAGTACAAAATGAAATTACTGATGCTCCAAATGGAGGCGAAATTGTTAGATGAGGAAATTACCTGAGCTCTGACACCATGGGGATACTAATTATATTCATGCACAGTCTCAGAAGCAATGCAACACCGTATCCCTTATCCTAGAAAAGGATAGAGTGGGAGAGAAGTCCTTTTTACCAACTGCTTCTCCAGACCGGCAGGGGAGGAGAGGTGTGCTTATCAATATAAATAAATGAGCAAAACTGATGTATAAGCAGTGACATTGACAGTCCTAAGGAATAATTTCTCAACATCCCTCTCAGGTTGGTTTCTTAGGGATGGCCAGTAAGAGATGGCCAAAGATAGATAATCCAGTATGCAAAATGGAATTTTCCAGAATGTGGGTCACACAATCTGAGGCCTTTCCTGATGCTCCTCTACCAGGATTGTTTTTCTACTAAATGTCTGAGTTAGAAAGCCTAGGGTTTACAAGCCTTTTGAGGGCCTATAAAAAATGTTGGAATTCCAATGTACATATTGGGTCCAAATTTTTAAAAGCTGCAAATGTTGAAATTAATTAATGTTTAATTAAAAGTCTATAAAAATTTAACAAATTCACAAACTCACATTTCATATGGGAAAGGTACATTTTAATGTGCTTTATGTTATGTGTCAAGGGGCCTCCAAAAGTGAAAGAACTTGGGCATATGAAGGTCTTAAAAAGCTCCAGCTGTCTCCAGCCTCAGGCAAACTTACTCTCCCTACTTCTAGGCACCTAATGTCAATTGTAGTGTCTTGCTTTTTTGTTTCTGTTTTGGTTTTGTTTTTTCCCTTAAATCCCCTTTGGAAACATCTCCATTTGCTAATTCTACAAGGAACTTTTTTACTCTTGTTTTTATTATTCCCCAAGCTCAGTGCATTTGCCTAACTTGTATAAGGCACTCAGTGATTGATAAATTGTAATTACAGTTCTTACTGATAGCTAATACTTATTGAGTGCTTGCTTACTAGCTGGCTCACTTTGTGATAAACACCAGTGATTACTCATTTAATTCTTTGAAGTGTATTTATTATTCAGTAGTGTATTATTCAGTGCCCTTGGGGTTGAAAGTGACAGGAACCAAATTCAAACTAGCTACAGTAAGTGACTATTAGGTCATGTAACCGAAAAAGTTAAGGGTGTTCAGCTTTGGCTACACGTGGATTCAGAGGCTTAAACTACTTCAACTCCTAATTCTGTTTTACGAAAGTTGGCTTCATTCTCAGACAGGCTCTCTTCCAAAGATGACCATCACCTGCTTTGGTTTAGCATCCCTGAGAGGATTAGCAATTTACTAACTCCCCTAAAATTACAAGACAGGACACTCTCAGTGCACTTGGATCACAGTTCTACCTTCAATGTATTACTTGCTCTGATAGATGGGCGTGTGTTCACCCCTGGTCCTGAAGCTGGGGTAAACCACATCCAAACCTTGTGGACTGGGAAAGGTTGAGGAATGATTACCCAAAGAAAGGTCACTAATGTGCTCTCTCCAGGAAGAGGAAGCATGGATGATGAACAGATAAAAGCCACGATGTCTACTAAAGGTAGGATAGGTGTTATTACTAAACATATCTTGTTGATAAATAAATTGTTTCCTGGTGACTTGGATGTGATGGAAGAGGGATCCACACTCACGGTATGTGTCTTACATGAATGTCCTTGCAACTGGCTGGCAAGGCTCAATGAATGGAGGCATCAGTCTAGGACATCTGGTCTCTCAGATTTGTGTCAAGAGTGGATGGGTGGATGATTGCTACTCAGATTTCAGCAACTCACAGAGTCATGCATGAAACAATCATCCTGAAAATTGTTTTAAAACAGTCATAATGTAAATAAATACTTGTAAGAATCAATGGAAAAATTTAATAAAATTATGAACAAGAATGACTAAGGATAAAGATACTCAGTAACTGAAAATTTGGGTAACTGAGACCTATTAGTAAAAATACTGTAATGTTAATGTCAAATAATTGCATTAGTTCCACTTATTCACAGACCTATCTGTATTAGCTAAATAAGTAAATTTTTGAAAGAATGAATTCTACAACAACCTTTTTTGCTAATTAAGCATTTAAATAAAATATTTCTCATATTTATAATCATAGGATATTTTCTTCCTACTTAGTTTTAACGTATGATTTTCCTTAATAATTAAAATTCACCTTTGTTTAATATTTAACTATGACACATAAGTCATTGCTGATAATAAATGACCTTTCCTGATACTTATATTTATACTGTTAAATATAAGTATCAGGAAAGGTCATTTATTATCAGCAATGACTTATGTGTCATAGTTAAATATTACACTTCACTTAATTTTTAAATTTAAATACTACACTTAATTATCACAAAATACTATGAGGTAAGTTCTAATATTATCCTCATTTCACAATATTCTGAAAGTGATTTTTTATGATTATGATTAAGAAAAGCTTCTCTCCAGAAAAGGAGGAATGGAGAAAAACTAGTCAATGTCTATCAGAGTGAAGGTTTTCTTTAACTGGAAACCTAAAGAGTAGGTGATAATAACCGCTGTTTCCTTCCATTTGTTTTAGCATAATTCTCCTGTAATAGAAACTACATGAAAACATGTTTTGTTCCTAGTTCCTGAGAAGAATAATTTAGTTTTAGGTTCAAATAAACGATTACGAGCTGTGAGTGAAAGTGTTCCTACTGAGGGTTATGGTATGTGGTGGCCTAGAGCATAGCCATGTCTATAAACTAAAGAAAGTCCCTTTTAGGCCAGAAGGTCCAACAATCAATAGCTCCCAATGTTTACTTTTTAAGATATAACTTATCTTAACAGGAGTTTAGAATTAAATGATTTAGCTGTTGGGGCCAAGGATATATCAACAAGAAGCAGTGAGTACTTCGGAAATTTGGTATGCTCCATCCATACACTTTATCTAGAAGTTGGCATGCAGATCCTTGATGGTTCAAGAGATGATTTTGGATATTACATAGACAAGAAAGTCAATTTGATGCTAAGATGCCATCAGCATTCTTCTACGACTCGTTACTTATCCATTTTAACTGAGACGAGTAAGTCTTCAGATGCAGATCATTGGTTTTTATCATTATGACTATATTTCATTTTTGGTCAACAATACTAGATTCCACAAAAGATAGTGATATCACGTTTCTTTTAAGCACATTTATTTAAGTTAAAGGTGAGTAAATAAAAGGAAATATTTATAAAATAGCAGAGCAGGTGGTATGCGGATTTGACAAAAATAATGTAGGCGGTATGCAAACATTTGGCAATCTTTGACTACACAGTTTGGGCAGGAACAATCTGTCAAAGTTCTGTAAGAGAAATTGTCATAGTTTAGACTGATGTGAGGGCCTTCTAACTCTTAGGAATCTATGATCATCAGAAGTTACTAGTGTGAGTGATCTGAATACAGGAGATGAGAGGTGAACCTGAACATCTTTAGACAACAGGGTCATCTTTATGACACAGGATGTCAGAATCTAAGTTAGCAATTCAGTGAATATACTCAGCAACTATTCACGTGGAAATGTGCTCAGTTTCACAGGGAACAAAAAGATGAATTAGACAACGTTCCTCCCCTCTAGGAGCTAAATTGTGTAGCAGATAAGGGTGAGGAAGCTAGCAAAAATGATTAAGCAGTAGAATATTAATGTTACAAGAAAAGCATAAACTTAGAAGAGCATAATCCAAGGAGACTGCAGGAAAAAGAGATCACATGATTAGAATTAAAGGGAAAGCCTTTGCTGACAAGATGCTCTCCGAAATGAATCATAAAGGATGGGTAAAATATTATTGTAGTTATTAGCAGGCAATGGGGAAGTTTGAGGTAAGTTTCTTCATCAGCAAATCAGTGTCTGGCTAAAGTACAGAGATAAACGGCTGGCAAAGTCAGCCACGATGTGGAGAACCTTGATATCAGGATGAGGATTTCAAATTATGTAGATAGAGGTAGGGTTCCCTGCAATCCAGTCACCCTTTAATCATTTATCAGCGATATTATAGTTGCCACATCATTTTGATCAGAGATCAGCAAACTTTTTCTGATAGTAAATATTTTAGGCTTTGCAGGCAACTCAATTTTGCAGTAGTATTAAAGCAACTGTAGACAAACATAAACAATAAAGGTGAGTCATGGGTTAAGGAGTAATAGAGAAGGGAAAGAAAAATACTACTAGGAAAATATAGTGAGATCTTTACCAGGAAAGAAAACAAACAAGCCAAAAAACAGAACACTTCACATATCATGTAAATGGCACTAGTGATTTGAGAGGGTCTTGTATATTCAAAGGGGCACGAGAATATTTGGCAGGAATGGCATGGCATCATAGATAGATCATTTTAATCTTAGTGTGAAGTTGGACTGACTTGGGGAAGAAATCTTATATCCTAGATTCTTTTAAAATTAGACTAGAAAAGGACTTAAGAATTTATGGGGCTTCCCTGGTGGCGCAGTGGTTGAGAATCTGCCTGCCAATGCAGGGGACACGGGTTCGAGCCCTGGTCTGGGAAGATCCCACATGCCGCGGAGCGACTAGGCCCGTGAGCCACAATTACTGAGCCTGCGCGTCTGGAGCCTGTGCTCCGCAACAAGAGAGGCCGCGATAGTGAGAGGCCCGTGCACCGCGATGAAGAGTGGCCCCCGCTTGCCGCAACTAGAGAAGGCCCTCGCGAGGAAACGAAGACCCAACACAGCCATAAATAAATAAATTAATTAATCAATCAATCAATTAATTAATTAATTTAAAAAAAAAGAATTTATGGTAAGAAACCTGAATTGTAAAATGAATGCTTGCCTGTTCTTTCTCCCCTCTTGGGAGCTAGGATTATGTGGTATACAAGGAGCAGGTTGGCCCTTTCCATCCTTCCATATGGAGAGGGAAGTATAAATGGGACACTAGAAAAGAAAACCATTAAGATGTTATTTTGACTAAAAATGTCATTCTACCAGGAGAGAGAGAAGGAGAATGATGATAAAGTGTTTAAAAAGATAAAGAAAGTTTAAAAATTTTTAAAAATCAAGTATCAGCTATAACAGCTTTTGAAGACAACAAATCAAATTCATAGATTTGGAAAGACCTTCCAGTAATCATTGAGATGTTAAGGTAAAATACCAAATTCATATAAATTTTTACAGATAAAACAAGAAAGTTTAAATAAATACCTAGTTTGCAGCAGGAATCTCTGGTCTATAACTTCAAACAAGTTCATTTATTTATTTTCCTCTGTTATTAAGATCGTGCAGGAGACAATGCAAATGCTCAGCCCAAATTCCCTCAGATCATTTTTGTATTCCAACCCCACCTCAACACACACATATAACATACTTTGGGGAGTGATTTCTGTGGCCAGTACCTGCATGCAGCCTCTTCAGTATGCTACTTTTGGGCTACTGTGGCAGCCATGGGCCACTGGGAAATACCCAGAAAGTTTGCAGCCTCCCAGGGTGCCGATTAATCAACGATTATCAGGTGGGAAATAAAACAATTCTTAAACAACTCACACTCCAGAGTTCCCTTGTGGAATGAGGCTCAAGTTTATCCTCTGAATAGCTTTTGCTTGAAATCTCACCGTTGTTTGGGCTTACTCTCCCTCCCTTGTCTTATTTCCCCTACCTGCTTATCATTTGCCCATGAATTCTCTCTTGGTCTGCTTCTGGAGAATGAACCTAAGACCAGTGGAACTTTGAGATGCATAACAGGGGGAAATCTTTACTTCTAGAAAATCAGACATCATTATTGGAACTCTAAAGATGAGCATAGCATGAGTTGTGTAAGAACAAGAACTAGTTTTATTTTTTTTAAAAACACTAGCTGTGTGATTGGGGGAGCGGGGAGAAAGTGGACAAGTTACAGTGTCATCCTGTCTCTTAGTTGTCTCATATGTAAAATGAGGGTGTCAAACTAGGTGATCTCTAAAAAGTTCCTCCCAGACCTAAAATTCTAAGACCTAAGTCAGGGGTTGGCAAACTACGGCTCTCTGGCCAAATCCAGCCCTGCCTTCTGTTTCATAAATAAAGTTTTATTGGAACACAGCCATGCTCATTAGTTTAGATATTGTCTATGCTTACTTTCAGGCTACAACTACAGAACTGAGTAGCCTATGAAGTAGGTCTATTTTCATCCTCAACATTTTTTTTTTTAACTCTGATGAGGAAACTGAGACAAAGTACGGTCAAGTAACTTCTTGCCCAAGTTTACAGGGCAAGTAAAGGTAAAGCTGAGACTCAACATTCAGTCATTCTGCTTCCAGAGTTAGCACTTTTAACCATCATGCTGAACTGCCCCGATTTGAGAAGGCCACAATGAAAATGAATGTTGACTCCTTCTGACTCACAGTAACTATGTTGTGTTTATTTTGTCTTTAGTAGAGGGGTTAATATTAACAGGAACGCATGTGGAAGCATGAATGGAGGCGAGGGAGAGGGAGGGTGTCTGCAGGTTCAGCCAAGTTGTTAGGAAATAACACAAAGAATAAAATATAGCCTGCTTATTTTTTCACCATCACATGCAGTCCTAAAATGTGGTTTCATGTTCTTTTCATCTTTTCCTCATGGTGCAAATCACAGTCACGTTCACAAACAAATTCACAACTAAGATGCTTGACTTGGTCCTCACATGCCAGCATCCTGCATCTGTGGAGCAGAACTAATCATTTTATGTCACTTCTCGCTTCTCATCCCCTTCCCACTTCCTCTGAGATTGCAATTCCGCTGAGGCAACGTGATGAATGACAATGCCGAGGGCAGACAATTTTACTTTTGAACAATCCACAGTGTTACAGAACATCAGCAGAGTCTGTCTTGGGTTTTTTGTTGTTGTTGTTTTAGAGCCCACTGACATAAATTCCCTCAAAATATATCTGTATATCCTTTTCCACTGAGGTGGATTCTTATTTGGATGGAACAAGTTCATATACTGATGTAAGCTGAGGAAGAAGGAAACATGCAAAAGAGGAGAAGATAGAGAGACGTTTCTCAATTTATCTTCCTTAAATGACAGGTAGGATTTTGATCATGGAGGGGTAGGGGGTGGCTAATATGAATTCCTGTTTCTTTAATTTATCATATGAACTTGGTTCAAATACCTGGTTTTGGTCATTATAGCTGTAATTTAACTCCTTTCTTCATGTAGGTAAAGTGGATGGTAACATTCCTTACTCTGCCCAGGCCAGATCTCCTAACATTACCATTTGTAGTAATGTTTGGGTCTGCATTATGATTAAACCAATTTCTCTGTCTTTGTCTCTGTCCCTCTTACTCTCTCTGTGTGTCTGTGTTTTACATTGCTGTTGTTAACTAAATGCCTGAGAACATAATTGTGCTAGCCACTGTGATAAGTGCTTAATATGCTTTACTTCATTTAATCTTCATATTAGTCTCTGGCGGTGGGTTTGTCATCTACCATTTTCAGATGAGGAAGATAAAGTTGTAACAAGTTGAGGGACTTGCCCAAGGTCACTTGACCAGTAAATAATATAATCAAGATTCCAACTCAGGTCAGTCTGCTTCTGTCTTAACCCTATAGAAGAACCCAAACAGTTAAGATATAGAAATTCTCAAATATTAAGGTGAATCAAGAAAGATGTAGGTTGCCAAGTAGAGATCAGACCTTATGATGAATCTAGATCAACAGGGTGAAGGTAAAGAAATTTTATTACCAAGGTCAAGAACAGATTGGTAATATCAGTCATCAAGGTAATTAGAGAAATAAACATTTATCCTGGTTAGAAGCTTCATAGAGATCAGGGATTTGGGGATAGGTGTCTGATGTTCTTAGCATCTGGGCTAAGAAACAGGGTAGAAGGACCTACTAACTTACTAACTCCATTACCTTTCATTAGCATATAAGATGTAAGGGAACCTGATTCTGAAACAGAAATTTTCTGAACTATGGAAAAGGAATCCGCATTTATCGAGGACTTACTCTGTGTTGAGCATTGTCCCTAAACTAATATATGTTAGCTCATTTCTCTTCACAAACATATACGAAACAAAGATGCGGGAGGTCAGTTATCTTTTCTGCAACTACATAGGAAGAAGGTAGAATATACTGTGGATAGCAGTAGGAAGCATGTTGGCACTCTACTATAAACTTAGAAAAATATACATTCTAGAGTGGTGGTATTATAAGCTTATAAAAGAAAAAGCTCTGATAATTTAGGGAAGTTCCAACATTTTGGTTTTTTGTTTTTTTTGTTTTTTTTTGCAAATCAATTTAAAGAAAGCAAAGGGACAGAGTATCATGGTTTCGAAAACACCTATTGTTTAAATAATGTCTACTTGCCTTGAAAGAAGTATATATCATTCTTCACCACGTTTTAATACTATGCATATGGATTCCATAAACCACTGAATCTGCCTCTGCGACTGGAAAAGGATGAGGAAAAAAGAGAAAAAATATAAGGTCTCTTGCTTAGTAATATAAAAAGTTCAAAGCAGACAGGCTGTTTAAAAATATAAATTCTGCATTCCTAATACTTTATTTTTAGGAGGGTTCTCCATGTAGAATATAATGTATTTGGAATTTAAGAACTTGATTTGTCAGCACTGTTTCATTAAGATTTGACCAAGAAGAAAACTGAATCCTTAAATGAAGAAACAAGCCGTGGAAGGCATTAGAATTGGTGAGGAACTTCTGCTGACAGTCGTAGGTACCTTTTAAGAAAAACTAGTAATTATGGCATCAAATTTCCTTTGCTTAAATCTAAAGTACTGTTCTATGAACTTACACAGATGATGAATTTATATTTCAGCCAGGCTCATTTTTCCTTCTTATGCCTTAACGCTTTTTTTTCTTCTATGGTAATTAACTTGCAGTGTTCTCCTGCACGACTTGAGGAGGTGCAACAGGTGCATCTAGTCAAATCCTTTTGCTCCACGGCCTTCCAGGCACTCTGTGTCAGAGCCCAGAATTACTCCTGGAACCTCACGTCAATCACTCTCTCTCTCCTTCACTCCCTCCGTTGACAGTGGCCGTGTACACCAAGCAGGCTCCTGCCTCTGAGCTTTGTCCTTGCTGCCCCTCTGCCTGGAAGACTCTTCCCCCAGATCCTCCCCTGATGAGCTGCATGTCCAGGTCTCATCTCACATAGGACCTGCTCAGAGTGGCTATCCCTGTGCTTCTCCAGCTCTGGTCAAGTCTCTTTCTATCACAGTATAGCCTTTAATGGTCTTCTCTTCTGAACTGTATTCTTTAACCTGCTTATTGTCTACTTTCTCCTACTAAAATATAAAATTCAATAAATCATGTCTATCTTCTCTGACAGAGTATCCAAAGGATCTGACACATAATAGGTGTAAAGTAAAATGTATATTGAATAAATGACTAAACTTCAAATTTCTCCTTCTCCATGGATCTTTTTTCCTTGACTTAAGACTGCTTTTTTCTTCCTCAAATCAGAGAGAAAACTGCACGTTTTTGAGATATATTATGTGAGACGCTTTGCATATTTTAATCCTTAACACTATTCATCGAGGTAACTATTAATATGCCCATGGAAACTGACAAAGCTAATAAATATCAGAACCAGAATTTAAACAGATGTCAGGTGATTTCAAAGCTGATTGTCGTTAAGCTATGTGGATGCCTTTTATTTCTTTTTCTTGCCTGACTACTCTTGCTAGGACTTATAGTACTATGTTGCATAGGAGTGGTGAGAGTGGACACACTTGTTTCTGATCTTAAAGGAAAAGCTTTCAACCTTTCACCATTGAATGTGATGTTAGCTGTGGGCTTGACATATGTGGCAATATTAAACTGAGGTCCTTGTGTGCTCTGTATCTCCCTTTATTACATCCTGTCTCCTATGCTTTTCCATTGCAATCTCTCCCCTACTCCAAATCATGGGTTTTATCCTGTAACCTTGATATGGTTAGGAGTTCTTTGAATACCTTGTTATAGGTTTCTTTTACGTTCCAATATCAAGGAACATTGGGTAAGTCACCTTGTAAACATGTTATCAATGCTTATTGAACTAAATTGACTAAATGAATAGACAGATGATAAAAACCAGAAAATAATCCCACAGAAACTTCTTGAGAGTTCACACTGTTTCAGCACTGAATGGAATCTACTGTCCAAACAAATATGGAGTCTGAGTCATCATTGTATATATCTTAAGGTGAATTACTGCAAGAGAGTAGTATATCTATATGTGAAAATTAACTAGTTCTTTTAAAGTTTATTGAAAAATTCCAGGAAATTGGCTGAAGTAAAATATTCTGTCCCCTAGATTAACAGATCATATCACAAAACACCTGTCTCAAAATGGACTCATCCTCTGGTTACTTTCTGCCTCCAGGGAATTTTCTTGAATATACATTGATTCTCACTGATTTCCTGTAGGTAAATGGTTTTCAAAAAAACTAGTAGGCTACTGAATGGAAGTACTACATATTGAGTTGGCGATTTACTTTTAAGCATCAGTTGAAAACACTGAAGTGAGAAAAAACAAGTCTAGTAGTACCCCCTTATCCACAGATGATACATCCCAAGACCCCAGTGAATGCCTGAAGCCATGGATACTACCAAACCCTATATATACTGTTTTTTTCCTATACATACATACCTATGATAAAGTTTAATTTATAAGTTAGGCACAATAAGAAATTAACAACAGTAACTAATAATAAAATAAAACAATATACTGTAATAAAAGTTATGTGAATGCGGTCTCTCTCTCTCTCTCTCAAAATATCTTATTGTACAAATTTAATGCCTTCTCCAGAGTAACTAAGTACTTATCACACATAGTGGCCATAACTTTTATAGTTCAAGGTGTGATAGTTTAAAATTACTGTGTATTTCTTTTTCTTTCTTCACAATTTCATCAATATACGATTCGTTCTCACCATAGACCTCAGCAACATCACATACGACTTTCTTATTAAGTTGAGAACCTTCACCTTCTCACTTGAAGGAAGCACTTTACAGCTTCCTCTTTGGCGGATCTGGATTGCCAGCGTTACTACTCTAGTGCTTTGGAGCCATTATGAAGTAAAATAAGGGTGACTTGAACACAAGCACTGCAATAGCGTACTAGCCAATCTGATAACCAAGAATGACTCATTAAGCTAAGTGACTAAAAGGTGGGATGTGATGGACAAAGGGAAGATTCACATCCAGGACAGGACAGAGCGGGATGGCACGAGATTTCATCACACTAGTCAAAGGGCGCACAATTTAAAATTTTGTGAATTATTTACTCCTGGAATTTTCCATTTACTTTTTTTGGACTGCAGTTGACCATGGGTAACTGACACTGCTGAAAGCAAAACCGTGGATAAGTGGGGACTACTGTATATATAATTTAGATCCCTTAGTAAGACTGGGAATTAGGAAAAAAACAATGTTATTTTTAGAAATTAAACCAGTTACTTAAAAACACTTAATGTTCAATGCTTTTACTGAGCACCTACTGTGTGCCAGGTACTTTTAGGCACAGAAATACAGTGGAAAGCAAGACATTATCCCTTTGCTCAAGGAAGGCATACCTTAGTGGGGAATCAGTTATTGAATAAATAAGCCTACAAGTAGATAGATAATAACAAATTGTGATAATGTGTTTTAAGAAAAGAAGGGGAATAGTGAGGGAAAATGATGGGAAGAAGGGGTGGTGAGAAGTCATTATATGCTGTGTAAAACAATCACATTTAAATTGGAATCTGAAGGTATTACCCAGGCATAGAGTGGTAGAGACAGTGTTGGGTGGGAAATGGGGAGAGGAGTAGGAGGAGATGAGTCCAGTGGATAGAACAGCAAGTGTGGTGTCTCCCCCATTTGGAGACAGGAAAAAGACTGACTGAGGAGCTCCAGTGTAGCTGGAGGAAAGTGAGCAAGTGAGACCGAAAATACAGAGACTTGGCCTTATTTGGTAGGTAAACCAAGTTAAGGTGGAGCTACTGGCAATGGCTGTTAAAAAGACATTCTCATGTGTATTTTTCAGTGATAGGATTGATTTAATCAGATGTCTCCGTATTCTTTTAAAAAGTCCCATGAATTCACGTATTTCATCACTTATAAAGCAGTTATTGAATGCCTGCTGCAGGCAAGGCACCACACTATATACTGATGGCTTTTAGAAATGACCCATCATGCCAAAACAAATTGGAGCATTCGCAGACTGAATCACAGAATACACTCTTTTCATAATATTGAAAAAAATACTTTGTATTCAGTAGCCTTGGTTCAGAGTGGGAAGGATGAATGAGTTCACAGATAATTCTCAGAATCTGTGATTTGGACCAAGCATCAGGCTCTAAGTCTTGCCCACTTAGGTGGAATCCTGGCTCGACGGCTTCCTGAGTGTAGGCAAGTGCATTCTTTTCTTTGAGCCTCAGTTTACTGTTTTGTAAACTGGGGATTATGGTAAGAATCTTACTTGACACACAAGTTATCTGGGGTGGGGTGGGGGCCTAAACAGATAATGCACGTGAAACACAGATCTCAGTGTCTGTCATATATCATAGACTTAACAAAAGGTAACCCTTATATTGTACTCCACACACTGAACCAGAAGAACATTTTCTCTTTTATTGTAATTTTCAGTTTGAGGGCATTTACTTGGCTCTAGCTACACCTGGCTGATTGTTAGAACGACCAGAAATTACCATTTGATTGGTCTGTGGGTATGGCTGGGCAGCTGCAGTGTTTAAAGCTTCCTGGGTGATTCTAATGTGTAGTGATGGTTGCAAACCACTGACCTAGAGGATGACAACATCTAGCTCCACTCTGCATCTTGAACTACCTCAGGTAAGAATTCAAATAAGTGGGGAAATCGCCAAAGGGCAGGTGAAAGGAGGTACACACTGCAGCGCTGAGAAACGTGAAAGATTCATCTACTGTGTTCCCAGGGCCCTGTTTGCCCTACATTTTCTGTCTGTTTGGTGTTAGTTTCTAACTGGCTATGAACATTCTCTTATCCCTGGGATTGTAGCTACCACTGCCTCTTTGCAGAACCCAGTGACGCCAAAAGCTAAAATTACTCTTTCAAATTATTAATAGGAACATCTTTGCATCATAAAATGTTAGTACATTTAATAGTCTCCCAGCAGCCGGAAAAAGCCTATGTATTTCTGAAAGTGTCTAATGGACTTGAAGGGGTACCTTACAGAGACAATTTGAGATTACAGATCATCATGTTCTTCCACAAATGGTCCTCCTTCTTCCAAAGTTGATAGAAAAATCCTCCTAAGCCATCCCTTTAATTATGTCATTCTTCAGCACAAAAACTTCCGCTGGCTCCCTATGACTACAGGAAAACTTCTAATTCCTTAAACATGGCTTTCAAGTCTCTTGACTGTCTGGACCAGCCATCATTTCTAGACATGTCAAACTTTTTCTCTTGCACTAACCCCGTGTTTTAGCCAAATGATCTACTTACTGTACCCTGAGCTTACTTTGTGCTTTTTGCCCTCTATACTGGCGGGCAAACTATAATACGTATACAAGTCATCTGGGAATCTTGTTAAAGTATATATTTATTAGTATTTATTACAGAGCACATTTATTAGTGTTGAGTCTGGGGTGGGATTGCAATGAGGTTCTACATTTCTAACAAATTCCCATGTGATACAGTGCTTGCTGATGCTAGAACCACACTTGGGTAGCAAGACTCTACACAGAGGCCAGTAAAATCTCAGGTGAACTATGCCCTATCTAGTCCTCTTTGCCTGTCTCATTCCTACTTGTCTTTGATGGTTATGTGACAGAGTGGTTCAATGAGATCCTAATGTGCTTTCTTTCCTCACGGTCCTTTCCCATCTCTATCCATTTCACAAAGATAGTATGACCCTGTGTGTCTCCTTGTCTCAGGAGAGATTTCTGTTTCTGGGCTGAAAGAAAGGTGACTTGCAAGACACATCCTAGTCTGTTTTTTGCTTTCTTGAGGCATAAGCCATTGAGAAGAATTGTGCTGGTTTTCTTGAGAAGGAGGAGGCAGTGGCCCTTTGAGAAGCAGCAGCAGTCAGGAGAATCCCCTGCCTGGGAAGGGGATGGAGGTCTGAGGTCACATGCCTGAGGGGATGGCTGAGTGCTGCATATAGGGCACTGGAAGCCTAGCAACAGAGCTCCCAGCCTTGCCAGAGGTGCAAGCACCCCAAGTTCAGCACATAAACTACAGAATCTTAAGCATTCAAGGAGGGAAGCTGCTTCCTGCCCATTTTTAAACAAATTCAACAACCTCGGTACAAATGGCCGGAGGTGGAATAAAAATAACCTATGTGATGTTCCACATGCTGGGGATCTGAAAAAAGGTTTTAGGTTGATTTATAGAAAATAAATGGATACTTCCTTTAGGGGTGAATGTTTGAATCAAGTTTCATATGTGCTAAACTTATTTCCGATCCAGTCTCTTCCCTGAAGCCTGAATTGATGTGTTTAAGGGCATCATGGCAGAGACAAGAAGTCCTGACTTTGTAATTTGGATTGAATTCCTAATTTGGGATGGATGTGAGTCTCAGAGTTCTCATTTGTAAAAATGTGGCTCACAGCACTTACTTCATACGATGGTTGAGTGGGCTAGAAATAATCAATGTAGAGCATATGACATGTAGTGTCTGATTAGTAAATGTTTGCTATTCTTATACTACCTACTCTCCTACTGCTGTTATGACTACCATGAACACTTGTACTATAATCAAGGCAGCATTTTATTCTCATAGTTTGACATCAGCAAAATTCCTAAAACGATGTTGTGCACATCATTTATTTGAATATTATTCAGAATCCTCCTGCATAGCAACCAGGCTCTAAATAATAAACTTTTGATCATGATGATGCCTGTAAATTTATTACCTACTCTTGATAGTTATTTTTCCATACAGCTCAGTGCCATACCTGTAGCATAAACTATGAAGGCAGAAATCATGTTTTATATTTCTTTGTAATCCATTAGTTTTTAGTATCTTGTAAATAGTACTCAGCCAATATGTGGCAACTCGTTGTTGCAAAACAATGAGTTTTGATAATTTAGGAGAATTATAGGAGACAGAAATTTTAGAGATAATTTTAGCAACCTAGGATTAGAGAAGGCACTGCATTCTACACTATATTACCTCCATATTGCTTCAAGCTTAACTGTATCCAAAAGCAGATTATGTTTTGTTGCTTGCCAAGTAGGCTAAATGTTAGGGTTCATACAACTATGGAAACTGGAGCAGGGAAAAGCAGACCACTAAAGAGAATCACTTTCCTTCATCTGTTATATAAATATTTTTGCAAAGCTTTTGAACCCAGGGTATCAAGGAAGAAATCATTATGCTCTTAATCTAATTAAATAGCTCATATTTTTAAAGTAATATCCTCATGTGTGTCAGCAAAATATGACCATTCCTTTGAATTCAGTTAGTCAGGGGTTAAATTTTTAGCAACAAATCTTTACAGCTGCTGTCAGAAATACAGTAATTACTTTGGTCAACATTCTCCAAGAAACTCCAGCTGTCTTATCAAGCTTGCTTTGTCAGAAAGACTCCTTTCCTGTTAGGGGGCATGAGTTGCAGAATAACTACGATGGTGCCAGTGAAAGAATTGGAATAAAAAATATTTCAGAAGCCATACTGTGACTATTTTTTTGCTTGAATTTGAAATTCTGTTCATATCTACTGTGCTTTTAGACAACCTTCCACCGAATTTTACGGACTTAAGTAAATGAGCATCTGTAGCTTTTTTCTTTGAAATTAAATCCATATGAAATCAATGCTAACCATGGCCATCAATCCAAATCTCCACCCACCCAACATAAACAAAAGTGAAGATAGCAGTAACATATACCCTGGATGCTCTAAGATTTTATCACCTTAATGTGACGATCCTCTGAACAAAAGCCTAGCTCTAGAGCTAGTCAGAGGTCAAGGATGGTTCATCTGATCAGTGTAAATTTTCAGGGAAATTCTCATTATTCATGGAGTTAGAGTCATTCAGAGATGGCTTTAGTTTATACAATTACTCATCCTGTCATTTCCTTTTTTCTCCTGTAAGGGAAGACTTAGCAGGGAGGAACCTGGGACCCATTAACTTATAGTCAGGTGACAAAGAAGGGGTATGTAAGGAAAGAAAAGTAAAGAGGTGGTATCAATGGAGCTGATTAAAGTACAATTAGAGTCCAAACCCCATACTATAGCACTTAGCAGTAGAATGTTCCAGTAGAAGACTAGCACTGATTATCATTATTTCCACTTTATCTAGAACAAAATCCAAACTCCTTACCCTTATTTACCATCTATCAACAGGTGCCCGACCACTTTTTCAACTCCATCTCATACTATTCTCTGCTTTGCATACTATGGTTTAGATACTCAAACCTTTTGGATCCTCAGACTTAACCAAGCTTGTTCCTAACTTAGAGATTTTGCACTGGTTGTTCCCTCTGCCTGTGTTGCCACCCCTTGATTTTTATATGGCTGGTTCCTGCTTGTCATTAAAATTGCAGCTTAAATGCCTTATCCTCCCAGAGGTGTCCTTTCCTCATCATACATAAGGTAGTCGCTTACTAGCTTTCTATCTATTTTAATTATCTTAACACTTAACATTTCCTCATCTTCTTCTTACCCAGTTTATTATCATCTTCCTCCACGTGAAGAAGAACTCCTCAGATGCAAGGTTCTGGTTGGTTTTGTTCACTCCAGTGTCCTCGGGAATTACAATGCTGACAGGTATATTGTAGATTCTTAATAAACATTTTTGAAGGAATGAATGAATTTAAGAACAAGACGTTCGTTACCTTAGGGATTTTTAGTCAAGGGATTCTTAAATTAAAATCCATAGATTATATAAATAACCTTGCATGAATAATATAATGCTTTTTTTTTTTTTCTGAAGAGAAGCCATGGTTTTTAGCAGAATTTCAAAGTCTGACCCACTGTCTCAAGTCTCAAGTTGAGTTCCCCAGAAGCGGTTCTGAGATGAGTATTCATGGAAAAGTGATGCATGAGGAAATTTCTCCAAGAAAAACAGGTTGTCAAGTGAGGAAGTGAGGCTGGGAATGCAACAGGGCTAAGCAACGGTTAGATATCAAACAAAGTCCTACGGAGGGTAGCGTTGGGTCCCTTTTATAGGGGAGCTCTGGAGATTGTGTAACCCTCACTCAGAGCTGTGGTTATCAGGACTTAAGAAGCTGGAACATTTATACTCTGCATCCTTAGTCAGTGGCTCATGGCTTCCTGGAGCAGAGGTGCGGGTTATAGTTCTGACTTTCTCAGTTTACAGATAAAGCTTTCTCAGGAAGCCTGAGGGCAGTCTTCTAGTGAAGAGAGGCAAGTTCTAGATGTTGGGAGTAAAAGCAAACTAGAATCTGATGTTCATGAAAGTGGTAAAGGGTTCCCAGGGGTATAGGTGAAGCACTGACAGTTTCTGTTATACCTCCCTCAATAGAAAAAAAATAGTTTAAGAATTACCAATCTAGTCTGATTCCCTTAATGTAAAATAAGGCCTACTGAGGTGAGGTGGTTTTCCAACAGTTATGTAATTAATCAGTGAGATTTGTCTGGGTCAGATCCAAGGTCTTCCAGTTACCAGCTGATTCACTATCTATCTATTAATTTTTAAAAATTCAAATTAAGATACTTTTTTTAAAAGACATGGAGAATACAAAGATGATTAATTCCTGCCCCTGTTCTCAGTGATTTTATAGCCTAGCAGGAGATAAAAGATGCCTATAAACAAGCAGAACTATAAGTTATTACATAAGAAGGAATACATTTTTAGGGAAACTCAGAGCAGAGAGTATCACTTCCAGTTTAGGGACTCAAGAAAGATTTCATTGAAGTTGAGGCATTTGATTTTGGTGAATCTTTCTTGTTATAAGAAAATATGTTTATTCAAAGATATTTACATGAGCATCTACTATACTTTAGATATGGTAATAAGGACTGGGAATAAGGTGGTGAATGAAAAAGGCAAAGTCTTTATTCTCATCTAATTTATATTCTATTTTGGTAAAGACAGATAATAACCAAGAAGAGTAACAAATAAACAAGATAATGTCCAAGAGTGATAAGTACCATGAAGGCTATGAAAGGTAAATGAAGAAGGGCAGAGGAAGAAAAGTTGAGGCTACTTTAGATGGAATGATTAGGGAAGGCCACTCTGACATCTGAAATTTGATTTGAGACCTGAAGGATGAAAGGTGCCAGAACCAAAGAGAAAACCACTTAGGAGAAGAGAAAACCCGGCAAAATGAAGAGCAAAACCCCTGAGGCATGAAAAAGCTTGGAATAAGTCAAGAAATTTAAAAAGAGTCATTTTGAACTTCAGGATCAAAGAGGTAACCTGGATTGAGATTAGTTTAGAGAGATTGGCAGGGTCTTGTAGGCCAGAGTGAGGAATTTGCCTTTTAAGGGCAGTGGTTAAACATGACATTGCTTTATGTTTTAAAGCTTACTATTTGTACCAGCTATAAGAAATTGGAATTTGAAATTAAAAATATTTACGTTAGCTCCTCAAAAGCAGTTGGGTATAAATCTAAGAAAATATGCAAAAGATCTGTAGGAGGAAAACTAAAAATACACTGATGAAAGAAATTTCAATAAGTGGAAATATATGTTCATAGATTGGAAGACTCAGTGTCCTTAAGATGTCAGTTCTTTCCAACTTGATCTATAGATTCAACCCTCTCCCAATCAAAATTCTAACAAGCTATTGTATAGATATCGACAAACTGATTCTAAAATTTATATGCAGATGCAAAGGACATAGAATAGCTAACATGATAGTGAAGAAGCAAAATAAAATTGGATGAATAAACTACCCTACTTCTAGACTAACTATAAAGCTACAGTAATCATAGCACCTTGTTTGCGGGAAAGAATAGATATACAGATCAATGTGACAATTTAAAAAACTCAGGAATAGACTCACACAAATTTAATTTATTTTTAACAAATGCACAGGCAATTCAATGGACAAAGGATATTCTTTTCAACCAATGGTGCTGGAAAGGATAGTTTTTTCAATGAGTGCTGCTGAAAAAAAATATTTGGAAGTCTAAATATGAGCCTAATCACAGATATTATACCTTATACAAAAATTAATCTAAGGTAGATCATATATGTAAATGTAAAATGAAGAACTATAAAAATTATAGAAGAAAACACAGGAGAAAATCTATGTGACATTGGGTGATGACCTTTTAGATGCAACACTAAAAACACATTCAGGAAAGAAAAAAGAATGGTAAATTAAACTATATTAAAATTACAATATTTTAATCTGAGAAAGAAACAGTTGAGCTTAAAGGAGCTCTTGGTTTCTAATACTATTCTCCAAATAAAAGGAGCCAAGACTCTTTGAAGAAAAGCATGACTCTGGGACTGGGGTTGGTATATACAAGATGAGCCTGGAGCAGACTGTAGTGCCAGAAAACAAGGAAGAACTCAGAACAAAACAGAGCAAAATAAAATACCATACACAACTATAGAGTACGGCAAGGGTACAGAAGCCAACTGAAAGAGCTCCCGATGGACAAAGCTGGAACAATTTGAGGAGCAAAATAAATAACATAGTATTGGATTATAACATAAAATATAAAATAAATATGCATGAATCCATACTTACATATAAATAAGTGATTTAATAAATAAATAAATGGAGAAGAGCAAAGTTTCTTCTGCAGAAGAATTCCAAATAATTTATATAGAAAACCACCCCCTGAAGGTGGGGGAAGTGGGCATAACTCTCCACCCCTTAAGTGTGAGCTGTGCACAGTGTGACTTCCTTCCAAAGATTACCTTACGGAAAGAAGGAAAAGAATAAGTTTACAGTGGAGAAAGCTGACAAACACCGCCTCAGCCAAGTGATCTCATTTTATATCCACAGTGATGTCATGTTGGTACTATGAACTCTTCCTATGATGCAATGAAATGGCACCTTACCTCTATGGCTATTTTCCCAAAACCCCATAACTCCATTTTAATAATAACAAAAAGAAAGCCCAATTCAGAGATATTCTAAAAAATACCTCTCTACTACTCTTCAAAACTCTCAAAGTCATCAAAAACAAGGACAAGTCTGAGAAACTGTCGCAGTCTAGAGAAGCCTAAGGAAACGTCAGATGAATCTAATGTGGTATTCTGGATGGAGTCCTGAATAGAGAAATAACATTAGGTAAAATCTAAGGATATCCGAATAAAGTATGAACTTTAGGTAATAATAACGTGTCAATATTGGTTTATTATTGTGACAAAGAGACCACACGACTGTAAAATTTTAATAATAGGGTCAATTGGGTGTGGGGTATATAGGAACTCATTTTACTATTTTCACAACTTTTCTGTAAATGTGAGACTATTCTAAAATAAAATTTTTGCTAAAAAATTACTGTGGTGTAATAATAAAAAATAACTTGAGTCCATCAGCAGTATAGTAAATAAACAAATTTAGGCCTATGCTTACGATGGACTACTAAACTGCACTAAAAATAACAAACTCCTCATGCATGCAACAACATGGATGCATTTAAAAAATATTGTGTTGAGGAAAGAAGCCAGAATCAAGAGTGCATACTGCATGATCTCATTTATATAATTTCCAAGTGAAAGAAATCAAAATAGTGGTTTTCTCTGAGGGATGGGCATTGGAAGAGGGCACGAGAGAAATTTCTCAAGTTCTGAAATGTTCTATATTCCAATCGTGGTAGTAGGTACGTGAAGAATATATTTATCAAAACTCATTGAATTGTATTTTTACAATCTGTGCCTTTCGTGGCATGTAAATTTTACTTCAAACACACCTACATTACAATTTTAAAAATACTTGGCTACTGTGGGGAGAATGAATTTTAGGAAGTTAGAATAGTATCAAGGAAACCATTTAGGAGTCTACTGTGCAAGTCTGGAAGGAACAAAAAGTGATATAACAGAGAATGCGCAAAATAGATGGATTGGGGATATATTTTGGAGCTGGAGGCACCAAGGACATGCTGTTTTATTAGATGTGAACAATTAGAAATTCTTATGGACAGAGCCCTGTACTTAATCAGCAGAGCCAGACGTGAATTTCAGCTCTGCTACTTTTCAATTGTGTGATCACACACAAATAGCTTCATGTGTTTGGGCCTTTAATATCTCATGTTTTAAGTGAAGTAATTAGAATTGTCCTACCTAAGTCCCAGGTTCCAGAAAGAATCGAATGAGGTAATGTATATATAAACAGTTTATAAATTATAGTGTTATTACAGATATTAAAATTATCAAATACATTATGTAATGAGTGCAACAGTACTGGAAAATATATCATAGGTACTTTAATCATCAACCATGAGCAGGTAAAATACCCTAGCTCAGTAGACAGGTCTACTTGTCTGGATGGATAGTACAATTAAGAATCTCAAATTTGGACCTTAAATTAAGAATCCCAGACTACAAGTTAGAAAACAAATCTTGGATACCTGGTAAGAGATCAAGGTTGCAGTACTGAGAAAATAGTGCTGTGTAGTATCTGTAATGAGAGTCTTTAAAATTCCATGCACAGTTCTTCCTGTAACATGATGACACCTCAAACTCAGTATAGTTTGCATCTGCTTGCAAATAAGCACAGAGATGCATTGTTATAGCTTCAAAACAACTTATCTGGGGCTATGCCACTCTAACTTCTATGCTCAGAACTCTCATGATAAGTCCAGGATGACAGCCAATCAAATGGTACCCTACTAAGGTTTCCTAGGCAACTGACACACAGGTAAAGAAACGAAATTCAGACAGTTGAGAAGAAAAATACTGCAGCAATTTCACCTTACTGATATTTTTTCTCCATATATATATATAATCTTTTTTTTTTTTTTTTGGTGGGAGGGACTGGTTTGGAAAAACAGAGCACTAAGAACAAGCATAGCAATGAGATAAAGGACCAGAACACCCTTGTTGCAGATGATAATACTGAAAATAGTGATGTGATTTCACAAATTTGTTTAACTTCCTAGAAAAGATTTTTGGGATAGCATTCTTATTCTATCCTCATTCTAAACTGAGATTTGTTTGGATTATTTTTGTATAAAGATCTAATTGGGTGGGATTGGAAAACATATATTTCCTTCTTAATTTGCAGAATGTAGAACATACTCAAGACATAACAGGCTCTCGATAAAAATGATTGCATCAATAAAGAAACAGCACTGAACTTTCTGATTCTCTAATGTCCTTGTTCTACCCTCAACTCCAGGAACACTTACAATCAGTTCAATGGATGATAAGCAAGCACCGGATTTAGAAGGCAAAGGAACAGTAGTCTTTGGCCATTTTCCCTTTTCTGATTTGCCTTCACTTTCTGCATACCTAGGATGCAATTGGTATCTTCTAGCTAAGGTCTAGGTAGATGAAATGAACCCCTGCCTCTAACCTTTGTGTTCCAGTGTGTGGATTTAGCATTTTGAGAAGAGAGGAACCTGAGTAATTAATTCATTTAATAAACATATATTAAGCCCTCACAATGTGCCAGGTGCTGGAAATGCTGACTGGTATCATGATTTTGAACAAGTACGTAACAACCAAAAACTCATGGTATATTAGGCCTAGCAAAATATGACAGACTTTTAGAGCTGCAAAGAACTATGTTGGCATGTGACCAGATTCAGGATCTCTAAACCCTTGAACGCTATCTCATCAGCAACCACAAGAGATCAGAAACTAAGTGATACACAGAAAACAAGCCAAACAAATGGATTTTCTTTATTAACTAGGCTTTAACTCTGAATCCTGCCTATTTGATCTCTTGTCCTGATATTCAAAATATAAGCCCCCAGAATTTCTGAATTACCTTCAAATCTAGACGAGAGGAAGTTTTAAGTATGCAGAATATACAGTTTGTTAGATGGGGAATCATATCTGCTTGTTTACCCCTATATCTTAAGTACCTAGCGCAGAAGCTGAGCTTAGTAAACTTTTGTTGAGTGAAAGAATGAAAGTGGGTTCCTTTGAGCCTCTTTGTCCCAGGACCCATCTTAGCAGACCGCGGGGTACGGTGTGAATATCTGAGAGGAAGCCTTGACCTCCCTAGAGAGATTAGATGAAGTCATTAAGATTCAGGAGTCATTTATTCTAATTCCCTCATTGAATGAATACACATAATGAATTCCAGGGAAGGGTAATGTTTGCTGAAGGTCATATGTCTAGTTAGTAGGAGAATTTCTGAGCTTCTTCCATCTTCTGACTGTACCACAGAAGGAATTAATGAACTGTTGGATGATGAACCTCAGGGCAGTTCCTTTCAAAGGGAATACCTGTATACTTGACCTTTTAGAGGTCAAGACCACTAAGAGTAAACATCTGCAGAGTAATGATAATAAAAAAGTAATGCTATTAAAAAAATTCATACTTAGGCTTTTAAAATCATACTACATTTCCAAATGGTCTGTAGATCCCATTTTTGAAAATTTTCTATATATGTATATGTAGAGAGAAATATCTAGAGTGACCTATAGTGAAATGCTATCAGAGATCTCTGAGTGTTAGAATTTTAGGGCATCTCATAATTATTGAACAATAAAGTTCATTCTATGACCATTTTAGCCAACACATTCATCATTAGTTTTAAGACAAATATATGAATGTACAATGTTATACATAAAGACATCGAAATTTGTGTGTAAATATAATGCTTGGCATATAGTAGGTGTTCGGTACATTTTTGAATGCTTTATTTGTAAATATGCACATATACAAACATACATACAGTAGAACCCTTTAGACTACTTAATAAATTATTACATACTTTAGATAATGTAAAATGGACTAATTCAGATTTTGTCGATATGATGAAGCATTAATTGTAAATTTTTCAGTCCTTATCAGGGTACATACTTTATAAAGAAATGAATTACGCTATCTAGAATTGATTATGTTGCCTCCAGAGTTTGGGTTTTATGAAAATCTTTTATATGGCTTTATGCGTACATCTGAAGATATCCCAAGCTGAACTATTTCAAAGCGAAAACAAGGCTGCAAATGAAAAGAAAGGCAGTCTCGCTTCTCTTGGAAAGATACAGTTCACCAAGCAAAAATCGGTGAAGTCACTACAGCCTTGATTATTGTTTTAAAACTGTCAAAATATTCACTTCCAAATATCCTCTGTCTTCTCCTGCTTGTGGATAGCCAACGATAGAGGGAAAAAAGATAGAAACAAAATACTGCCCAGTACAGCTATTCGGAGATGATTCTCTCAGGTGGTTATCACTGGGATTAATTAGCAAGCAGCTACTGTGAGAACTTGATCTTTTTCCTTGATTCTTAGTCTTACATCGCCAGGTATTTTCTAAAATCAGGCTGAGCTCGTCCATAAATTAAGTATCGAAGCTTGCCCCCGAGGGAAGAATACTCACAGGTATCCATCCTGACAGTAGGAGTCATGCTCTGAATGCAGAGTAAGGCAGTGACTCGAAAAATACATTTGTTCCCACCCACAGCTTCTCCCACTGACAAATGCTGCGCCTCTCTCCGGGCCAGAATTCTACTTCAACAAATAGACTTACAAAAATAAAAGGAACAGAAACAAGGTGGGGGGTGGAGGCGATGAGAAAAGAAAAGCCTGTCAGAGATGGAACACCTGCATAAAACTGAATATTTAATTGTGCCCACGCCCCCAAAATAGTACTTTCCAAAGCAACGGAGAGTTGCTGCCTCGAAACCAGTGCATGTGTCTAAAGAGGCCCGTAGTTAAACACATCTGGTCATGGGGCTGGTAGGCTAGAAAATATGAAGACGCTCGCTGGAACTGATTTTCACAACCATTCTTTTATAAGTCCTGATTCTAAGCCGGTTAAGAATACTACCTACTTGCTGCCACCTCAATCTGGAGCACCATATTCAAGAAGCTTGTCTAGTGTTTCATGCATAACCACCCAGCTACCTGAGTGGGCATTAAACATCGTCATTCATTTTTTAATGAACATTTTTGATCCTGTGCTGGAGCTGTGCAGAGGGGGGCAGGGGGATGAGGGATGGGAGTAGCCGCTACCAAATAAGTATGACTCATTTCTTCTTTTGTGGGCATTATGGTTGCATAAATTCATTATTTTATATAACATAACTAATTTATACATTTGTGATTTTGTACAGGATACTTTTACATTTGACATAAAAAAATTACAGAGCCTAGATATTTATTCTGATATAATTCTTATATTTATTCTTATATAACCTGAATAATTGGCACCAGGTTTCAGAAAAATGGACAACTGAAGGACTAAATGTAAATTAAAGAGGTAATATGCCAACCGTCTAACTAAAAAGAAATTGCCAGTGCGTGTAGTACATGCCCAGGAACTATACTAGTCACTCCATGAGTGTCTTTGTTTTTCATTTTTCTCCCTTTGACTTGCTTATCTGTAATTGTCATCAGGATTAGAAGCTGGGATATTTTTGGGATCACAGAGAGTCAACCTGAATCACAGTCTCCATGCAGAATGGAAGAACAGTCAGAGGGCTTCCAGGGAAAGAACCGCAAAGTCATTTTAAAAGCAGGATCTATTTGCAAGTTTTATCCCTTCTTTGAAGCATCAGGAATGATACCTCTGGGCTATCTCTCAATAAAAAAATAGATTCAGTTCATATCACACCGGGGCTTCTTAAAAGCTCAAACTGCTTTGCAATATCATATAATATTTTCACACTCACAATATTTCTCTTTGCGATTATTTTTTAAGGGAGAAAAGCAAATATTTAAGGGGGAGAGAAATTATTATTATAAAATAACCTAGACACTCAAGTTTCTGTTAGATTCTCCAGCTTTCTGCTGCACCGGTCAATGTATTTTATTTATTTATTTTTTTTTTATTTTTTTTTTAAATTTTATAGCTACTTTATTTATTTATTTATTTATTTTTGGCTGTGTTGGGTCTTCGGTTCGTGCGAGGGCTTTCTCTAGTTACGGCAAGTGGGGGCCACTCTTCATCGCAGTGCAGGGACCGCTCTTCATCGCGGTGCGCGGGCCTTTCACTATCGCAGCCCCTCCCGTTGCGGGGCACAGGCTCCAGACGCGCAGGCTCAGTAGTTGTGGCTCACGGGCCCAGCTGCTCCGTGGCATGTGGGATCTTCCCAGACCAGGGCTCGAACCTGTGTCCCCTGCATTAGCAGGCAGATTCTCAACCACTGCGCCACCAGGGAAGCCCTGGTCAATGTATTTTAAGTGTAGATGATGGAAATCTCAAAATTATTTCTGTGTGTAAACACAAGGTAACTGAGATAAAAGTACACCCTACTAAAATATTATTGAGTCCAAGCATTGTGATAAGCATTTCATATTTATATAATTTTATAACAACTTGTTTGTGACAATGATTAGGGCTGTCCTTCAAATATTTCCAGTTCTCCTCCAAGGTCTACGATAGGATTACACTTCTCTGCCCCCTTGAAGTTGGGTGGGGTCATGTGACTTTCTTCGGTTTGTGAAATATATGCAGTTATAGCCAAGTCAGTATACAATTACCTGCTCTCACTTTCCCTCTGCCCTAATTATCAACAAAATTTTACGTGGTAGCTATTCTATCCAAAAAGGTTCCAGAGTGAAAAGAAGTGGAGGAGAGTTCCTCAAATGACCCACAAAAGACATACAGCATGAGTGAAAGCGCAAACAAACCTTTGTTGTATAGGCCACTAAAATTTTGAAATTGTTTATCATAGCATCACCTGTCCTAGCCTATCCTAATTAATAGGTTATCAAGTAGGTATTATATGCATTTTACTCATAAGTGGAAGACAAGTAAATTTCTGATTTGTTCAAGGTCAAAGAGTCAATAAAAGAAAGAACTGTGACGTGAACAATTCTTTCTGACTTTAGAGCCCAACTCTTTACCACTAAGCTTATACCGTGGACTTGAATTAGTGCTTGCAATACATTTACTTTTATGTGAACTTCCTTAGACTTAGTGGTTCTATAAAAGACTTGTTTGTGATACTGTTTCTTCAGAATATCTTTTTAAAGCTAAACCAAGATAATAAAAATACCTTCTATAGCTCTTTATGATTTACAAAGCATTTTCACAAATAGTAAGTTATTATATCTTCATGATAAACCTGTGACTTAGACAAGACAGGTATTACCTTGTTATAACAGGTGAAGAAAATCACGACACGAAAAAGTTAATAGTTGACACGCTCAAGGTCAATCGGCTAGGCAATGACAAATTCGGGGACGAGTGTCCCAGAGTCATGAATTATTCTCCAATGACAGCAGCAGGAGGGAGGTCTGAAGAGGTAGTGATCATTCCTGGCACAGTAGAGAGAAGCCTGTTTTTAAACTCAGCTCTGCAAACAATTTGCAATTTTATTTTGCAATCAGGATCATTGATAACATTTTCAAATCATTCTTCATTGCAATCAACTCTAAAAATAGAACTGATTAGTGTTGCGATAAAAATAGTAGAACAATTCAGGCTTAGATTGCAAGATAAGCACGATTAAGAAAGTAACTCAAACCAAGTCCTAGAACCGAAAGAAAATACTTTAATAGAGGTTATTTCTGATCCTTAAGCATCACTTTCCGAGAGATTATCAAAAAGAAACAAATTAAAATTGTCAAGAAAAATTACTGGATCTATGTGTAAAAACAAACACATTTTATATTTGAGAAATTGTATATTTTTTAAGAGATTTCCCTTTTTATTTTTTTAAAATTAATTAATTAATTAATTAATTAATGGCTGCGTTGGGTCTTCATTGCTGTGCGCGGGCTTCTCATTGCGGTGGCTTCTCTTGTTGCGGAGCATGGGCTCTAGGCACGCGGGCTTCAGTAGCTGTGGTTCGAAGGCTCTACAGCTCAGGCTCAGTAGTTGTGGCTCACGGGCTTAGTTGCTCCGCGGCATGTGGGACCTTCCCAGACCAGGGCTCGAACCCGTGTCCCTTGCATTGGCAGGCAGATTCTTAACCACTGCGCCACCAGAGAAGCCCAAGAAATTGTGTTTTTGACAGTATACAACTGCTACTACGTGAACAAGTTTAGATTTCTTTCGACTTAAAAACAGCAATTTGCTCCTTGTTGTTGATTACAACAACTATTTTAATGAATTTATTGGTCACTAACTGAGGATATGGTTGATTTAGTATTTATTTTAATAATTACACATTATTTTTTTTAAATGATGTGGTTAGAAGTAATTCTTTAGCCTTCAGTTACTAAATGTGATACAATTTAGAAAAAAATTCCAAAAGCACCACATGATCATAAGTAAATTTCAGCATGATAGTGCCTATTCTTCTTGTAGACTGTTCACAAATTCATTTTTGTAAATATTATTTAGAAGGGAAATGAGAGTGCCCCCGCTCCCTGCTCCCCGTTTTAACTAGACGGAAATGAGCAAGGGATACTGTTTCACTTGGGTAAGTTTGCACAGCAAGTAGCTGAGCCAGGGCTAGAACTCAGAACTCCAAAATATCAGTTCAGTTCCCTGTCATTGGGTTTCACGGCCTTAAAATGGTCAGTAATCTCTTATATCAGTATACCATGGCTTACCAGACCACCGAGAACGTTGTCAAGGTGTAATCTGACACGACAGAGGAAGAAGGCCTGCATATTTTATATAGACCATTCCTTTTGCATACCAGTGGAATTTCAAACATCATCTGAAGCCACAATCAGATTAGCTCCAGGGAGCAAAAACTCAGCTCCGAGGAACACATTTTGTAACTCTTTGAAACAAGGAAGTTTGTATCCAAATTTCAAGTGTCAGGCACAATGCGAATTCTGATTTTAGCTCATCTCTGACAGAGGGAGTATAATAATTCTGGAAAGTACTCAAACATTTCATGACTTTCCTCGTCATCTTTAGCTTTGCAAAAGTCTTATATTCGGGCTTTTGACTTTGTCCTTGACCTACATTTAAATGATATTTTGATTCTTTGTGTATATTATTAAATGTATATGTGTGTTTCTATCTTATCTCTATATATCCATAGATATATCTAATCTAAATCCATAACTGCATCTATATCTATAGATTTCTCTATATACATATATGCATATATACATATATCTATGTATATACTACCTACACCTATAGAGCTATATACATATATATAGAGAGAGATGTATAGATATCTAGATCTACATATATCTCTATAGTTACATCTATAGAAAACATAGATATAAATATGTACACATATACACATATGTACTTATAGAGATGCATAAGGACAAAATATATAAATTTGAAAAGCTGGAAGTAAGTATTTTGAACTAAATAATTTCCATCCCTCGAGGCCTACCTCAAATACTAAACCCCTCCAAAAATTCTCCCCTCCAACGAAAATTGTTGCTGCCTCCTCTGAAAAGCTCGACAGTACACCCTTCTCATGAAACTTTTTTCAATCAACCTTGGAATAATAATGAGAGTCCTCACATGTTGATATGCCAAACACTACCTAATTAATCCAATCTCCAACTTAAGCTTGAGAAGTAGCTTTTATTCTCTTCATTTGAAGGAAGAGAACCTAAAACAGAGAGATTGAGTGATTTTCCCAAGATCAAGTAACAAAAAAAGTGCAGAGGAGGAATTTAAACTAAGTTCTGCCTGACTCTGCTGCCTCATGTGTGATTTAGTCTCCTTTATTTATTAATTTCAAAACATTTATTGAGCTTTACTATGTGCTGTACTGCATATAAACTCCAATTGTCTGGCTATGAACCATGCATGTGTTGGACAAACTCCAATCTTACTAGCTAGGCTAAAATAATGGAATAGAGATTTCAGGGTCTGGGACAGTGTATGGAGTTTGAATTCAGTAAATTAGCAGCCTGATAAAACAAAACAAAATAAATTCTCTTCATAAGAGCATAGTAGAATCCAGAGTCTCTACAGCAAATCGTTGACAATATTTCGGATATAACCCAAAGTACAATATATAAAAAAACTGGAAAACATGGCTCGTATTCAAGAGAAAATACAATCAATGGAGACTGGCCCAAGATGACCCAGAATTTGGAATTAGCAAACATTTTCAAGTAGCTATTATAACTATAGATGTAAGGAAAAATAAGTTCATAAAGATTGAAAAGCTAGCAAATCTCAGCAGAAAACTATGAACTATAAAAATTATTAAATGGAAATTTGAGGATTAAAAAATACAATATCTAAAGTAAAAAATTTACTGGATACCTTTAATAGCCTATTTAAGATGACAGAAGAAAGAGTTGGTGATGATAAAGTTGAAAAACAGAGGGAAAAAAGATTGAAAATGATGAGAAGGGACTCAGAGATTTATGGAGCAATATGGAGAGGTCTAACACATGTGTAAATCAGAGCCTTAGGGGTACAGGGTAGAGAGAATGGGGCAAGAAAAAAATATTTCCAAAATTTGATTAAAGGCAGAAATTTAATTCTTCAAAAAGCTTGTTAGCAAACCCCAAGAAGGACAAATACAAAGCAAACTTCATTTGACACATTATTGTCAAATTACTGAAAAACAAAGACGAAGAGAAAATCTTTAAAGTACAGAGAAAAATGATGCATTATATACAAGAGAACAATGAAAAATTATTGCTAAATTCTCATCAGAAACAATGGTGTTAAGAAGATGGAAGAACAATGTATTTAAAGTTCTAAGAGAAGAAAAATCTGTCACTCAGAAATTTATATCTAAGAAAAATATCACTCCAGAATGAAGGAGAAATAACAGCATTTTGTGATAAGTAAAAATATATAAATATACATATTCATTAGCTGCAGACCTGCACGAAAAGAAATACTGAAGGAAGTTCTGGCTGAAGAGAAATAATCCTAGATGAAACTTGAATGTTCAGAAAAGAATGGAGATCACTCTGAATAGTAAATATGTAAGTTAAAAAAACACTATATTTTATATTTCTCCTAATGGCTCAAAATTCAGATTCTATTTAAACTGAAAGTATAGCACTGTATTGTGGGCTGTATAATGTACATAGACATAATGTATAGGACAACTTATAAAAATGAGGAATAAATAAAGTCATATGATTTGTGGATCTTTCATTTTACATAAACTAGCACAATATTAACTCTAGTTAGATTGTGGAATGTTAAAGATGTAAATTTCAATCTCTAGAGGAAACACTAAAAAACAATAATGAAAAGAGGAATTAGCTAAAAAGCCAATAGAGAAATTGAGATAGAATTTTAGAAAGTATTCAAACCAAAAGAAGGAAAGAAAGGACGGACAGAGGGGAAAAAGTAAAGGATGGGACAAGCAGAAAACAAATAGCCAAACAGTTGGCCTAAATCCAACCATATCAATAATTCCATTAAATGTTGATGGACTAAACATGCCCATTAAAGACATAGATTATCAAGCTAAATAAGAAAGCAAGACTGGACTGTGTTTTCTGTAAGAATTGCATACTGAATATGAAGACATAGGTCAGCTGAAAGTAAAAGAATGGAAAAAGATAGGCCTTGCAAACACTAATCATAAAGAAGGCTAGACTAGGTATATTACGATCAGATAAAATAAACCTCATTACCGTAGTGCATCACCAGCCACAAAGCAAGACAGTTTTAAATGATAAAAGGGTCAATTCATTGGCAAGACATAACAATCCTACTATGTATGCAGAATATCAAAATATGTGAAGCAAAATTTGACAGAATTAAAGAGAGAAATAGACAAATACATTTGGAGATTTCACACTTCCTCTCAGTAACTGAAAAAACAGTGAGTCAAAAGAATCAGTAAAGGTGAGAAGGTCTGAATAACACTATGAAACACTTTGATTCAAGTAACATATTTAGAACATTACCCTCAAGAAGTTCAGGATATACATTCTTTTCAAGTGCACGTGGCACATTCACTGAAATCCCAGTGACTGTATTATCTAAAAACCATGGAATTAAATTAGAAGTCAAAGACAATGAGTTATCTAGGAAATTTCCAAATATTTGAAAATACAGCAACACCGTTAAGAAAATAAAAAAGCAAGCCACAGACTGGGATGAAATACTGACAAAATACACACCTGACAAAACACTTATATCCAGAATATAGAAAGAACCCCTGAAACTCAGATAACTGAATTAAAAGTAAGCAACAGTATGAACATATGAATTGCCATCTGGTGCACAAAGATGTGTTCAACATTATTAGTTATCAGGGAAATGTAAGTTAAACCACTGAGATACTGCTACACACCCACCAGAATGGGTAAAGTTGTAAAAGATGGACAACTCCAAATGTTGATGAGAATCTAGAGTACCTAGGACTCTCATATGTTAAAAGTGTGAGAATAAAATGTTACCACCACCACTTTGGAAAAAAAGTTTAGTTTCATATAAGACTGAACAAACATCTACTATTTCAATCAATTCTGCTTCTAGATATTTACCCAAGAGAAATGATAATATATTCCACAAAAAGACTTGCACAAGAGTATTCACAGCATCTTTGTTCATAATAGCCCCAAAGTGAAAACAATCTGGGTATCCATCAACAGGAGAGTGATTTAAACACACACACACACACACGTGCTGATGCTTAAACAAAACTGGCATTTGTATATTCAATTTCAGCATTAAAAAGAAAGGAACTGATACATTCAAACACCATGAATCTCAAAAATAATATGCTGAGTAAAAGAAGACTTACCCAAAAGAGTATATGCTATATGATTTCATTTATCTGAAATTCTAAAGCAGGCAAAATTAATCATGGTGAAAAATAATTAGAACAGGGGTTGCCTCTAAGAGTGACAGGGATAGGATTGACTAATAAGGAGCACGGGGAACTTTTCTGAGATGATGGAAATGCTATATATTTTTGTTGGGATTTGGATTTCATGGTTGTATTCACTTGCTAAAACTTATTGAATGATTCACTTAAAATTAGTGTATTTCAGGAAGATGCCTTCTTCATCACAACAGAAGGGAAGGAGAGAATCAGGCTGTTTCCCTTTTATGCTATAATGTTCAGGGATTAGGTTTTATTCGTCTTTGATTCTTCATCACTGCCGGCAGAGTGCTCTCAGATATAATCTGCTTGGTAGATGTTAGTTAAATTAATATGTTTCTGTGATCTTCTCTATTTTCTGTTAAACATTTTTATAAACTATAGTAAACAATAGTTTTATAGTAACAATAGGTACTGATGCCATTTTCAAGAATTTTAATAGGTATGTGTTAGTTTTAATTCTCACAATATTTGTGTGGTTCATGTAGCACAGAGTCAAAAATATGTAGCTTAAAGAAGGTGAGGCCAATTTCTGACTCTCCGCCTGCTCAGATTAAGAATTGTGGTGCGAAGTGCATGGTCTGAGTAAGTGTCGGAGAGTTTCAGTGATGTGATTACCGCCTGTTAATGAAAACCATTTCAGTCTGGTCTTCTGCAAATTGCCATGTTTAGTGGGATATAAACCCAACTAGTTTTGTGAAGGAATTTGAATCTGTTTATTTATTAAGGCAATTTTCTTAAAGGCAGTGAATTGGAAGTAGAAACACCTATTAGAAATCCTAATCATTTTAACAGAGGCTTACAGAAAGAAAGAAAAATCAGCTGACCCAGCTCCTTACTTTAAATTCCCCTGACCAGTGTCTTCTTCCTTGGGAGGTTGTCCAAGAAAGATAAGTCATCCCAAGTCCTCATCAAGAAAGGTCTCTTTGGGTTGGATCACAATTTTCCTTGCTTTAATCAGACTCCCATCTTAAAAAATAAAGCAAAAATGTAAAAAAAACCAAGAAGCTACAGACCTTCACTCCAAATATTAATTTTCTTATTTTATTCAAAACACAATAATTCCAACTGCAGAATCTAATTTGTTGCCATACTCTATCTGATAAATCTTCTTCCCATGTTCTTCATCTATTAAATATAAAACTTTGTGTGTGTGTGTGTGTCTGTGTTTTGTTGTAATCTGGATGACTCAGCTGTAACCTTCATAATACTTCACTTGTCATTGGATTTATTTACCTTTCTTCTTTTCAAAAATTTTGTCAAAATTATGTTAACAGACCTGGATTCCTAAACTAGTTTTAATAAACTCTTATTCTTTAGCATTATTGCATTAGATATAATGGTCCATAAGTTTCTGTCTTGAAGATGAGAACATTGCTGATGCCAGAGTGTTACAGGTTGTATTGTTTCCACACCCCACAAATTGATATGTTGAAGGTCTAACCCCTAGTACCTCAGAATGAGAACTTATTTGGAAATAAGGTTGTTGCAGATATAATGAATTAGGGTGAGGTCATTCCGGAGTAGAGTGGGCTCCTAATCCGGTACAAATGATGTTCTTATAAAATGGGCAATTTGGACATAGACACATACACAAAAGAAAACTATGTGAACATGAAGGCAGATATCGGCCAGGGAAGGCTAAATATTGCCAGCAAACCACCAGAAGCTAGGAGAGAGGTATGGAACAGATTTTTCCTCACAGCCCCCAGACAGACTCAATCCTGCCAACATCTTGATTTTGGACTTCTAGCTTTCATAACCCTGAGACAATAAATTTCTATTGTTTTAAGCCACCCAGTCTGTGGTACTAGGAAACTGATACATAAAGCAGTAATAGGCCCACTTTCAATGTAATCAGGAAGGAGGAGAAGAGAAGTTATAGCTGATTAAAAATTCAGTTATTTTGCTGAATCCGCCCTGAATCTTGCTAACAAACCATTTCACCAATGAAAAATGCCAGATGGACATGTCTGTGTAGGTAGCCTTTATTTTTGAGACTCCTGAGTCTCCCTGTCAGCTGGCACTTTACATGTCACCACCAAACTTGGTTGTTAGACATTAAAAATGGTGGCTGCAGAGGAATCCCAAGGCGATGAAGGGGTTAGAGAGCAATGAAACCCTGAGTAATGCTGGATTACAGTTGTTGGTGACTTAAGACCCTGGAGTAAGAAATTTGGGGCTTTTTCCATCAAATGAAAACTTTTCTGTTTTACTCCTTTTTTAGCATTGAACTTTTGGGGGGGGACTTGGAGAAAATTAGCTATTGATAGAAGAACTATATAAGACTGTATGTATTCTGTTTCTCTTGTCCTTTTCTTCAACCTGCATGATGCTGAGATATTCTGAATAAATTAATTGTGTTATTTGGATGTGGGTTTGTGGGGTTTTTTTTTTTTTTTTGCTTTTAAAAGTGGTAGAAATTTTAACTTAAAGTAAAATAAACTTTTATTTTAAAATTGAGAAAGTCCAGGACTGTTGTGATGGATTCAGAAATGACTGAGTCCAGGAACTTGAGTGAAATTGATAGAGAACTGTTTCTTTCTATTTCTCAGCTCTGTTTTCTTCTCTCTTGAGTAGGAGATGTAAAGCTATAGAGAGCCATATTGGAAACCCCCCCCAATAGGAGCTCCCTAGAAAGTCCTGACATTCACTCTGATTGGACCAGCTTAGGTCATGTGCTCACTTATGAGTGAATCGCTCTGCAAATTCTTTAGATTGGTTTGGACTTGGGTTACATACATGTGTCTGGAGTTCTGATGGAGCATGGATTAAAGTCAGGGACAGATGTTGTACCAAAGAAATTCAGAGGTTGTAATTATAATCATGGGGAAATGATTCTGTTCTAGTAAATACAAAATAATTCTACTTAATTAACTCATCCAAAAAAGTTTAATGTGAACAACTACTCTGTGGGAAGTATTACGCTAGGGACTGAGTATCAGAGTTGAATAAGATATGCTCCTACTTTTGAACAGTTTATAGTCTCCTGGGGAGGCAAATGTGTATATAAGCCAATAAAAATTTTGTGTGCTATGTGTTGTGTAATAGAAACACAGGTGACGTGCTACATGAAAAGAGAGGAAGTTCTAAATTATTATTATTTTTTTCTGTCTGCCACATGGCAGGTCTAGGTGTAGGTGGAGATGTTTAGAAGGGCTCCACTGATGCTGTTTGAACATACCTCGAAAGATAAATAAAAAATGAAAGAGAGGCATGGAGGCAGAGGAACAAGATATTTTCTACCAGTTATAGACAGGAGTTACAGCTTTTGTGAGGCAAGCATACCA
This sequence comes from Balaenoptera acutorostrata, assembly GCF_949987535.1. Lineage (NCBI taxonomy): Eukaryota > Metazoa > Chordata > Mammalia > Artiodactyla > Balaenopteridae > Balaenoptera > Balaenoptera acutorostrata. The sequence continues at coordinate 147,866,762 of NC_080065.1, forward strand.
ACCACTAAACTACAGAAATGAAGACTTTAGACCTTATTCTCTAGTTGTTTATGTGCCTGTCCAATCCTTAACCTTATGGTTCTGTTTTCTTTCTTTTGTTTCATTGTAGGTGAGTAGTCAAAAGTGGAGTCTAACAGACCTAATGTGTTTACATGATAGGAAATTATCTCTTTAGTCCTTACTGCAAAGCTATCTCATGAACATAGAAATAGTATGTAATTTTACCCTAATGCTGTTTTATGGCTCTATATTATCTTTTCTGCATCTTTTCTATGGGAATGTCTCTTTGTAAATACTTGAATTCACTGGAAACTTGAAATTTTTAATGTGCATGCCTATTAGTGTTTTTATACTGTAGTAGTTAAGGGGAGTGCCTTTAAAATAGATGATCTTCTGTTTGATCCTGGATCCCCATCACCAGCTGTGGGATCCTAGGAAATTGAATTCTCTAAGCCTCTGTTCTATCATAATAGTATAACCCCTTAGGATTTTTATGATGATTAAAGGGGACAATCTATGCTAAGTGCTTAGTAGAATTTTTGGCACAAAATAAATGTTCAATAAATTTAACTGTTAAAATGACAGTAAAAGCGACTTGATGTTGTAATAACCAAATTCCTTTTGAGAAGGATTAGCACAGATCCATTTTGTCCAGAAAAGTGATCTCCAGTATCTAATTTAAAGCTGCTTCAATCATATGACCCCATTGCTTAAAACCAGTTTTTACTGATAGAGTGTTGGTCTCAGGAGTGGATGAAAACAGGGTCCCAATCTTGGCTCTGCCACAGTTAGCTTGAGGTTGGGCCAGAACCCCAAGCTTACCCTCAAGACTTCAGTTTCCTTATCTGTAAAATGACATAAATGACATCTATTGGCTTCCAACTAAAAAATTCTGTAATTTGGATAACATGGGGAGCTCTCTGCAAAGCACCGTCTTGCTCATCAGTCCAGGGTTTACATCAAAAAATGTATTGTTATAAGCAGTATATTCAGGCATTAAATCAGAATATGAAAATGGTGATTCGGCAAATGTGTTATAGTTCCATTTTATGGTGGTGCATTTTATGGAGGCATGTACAGTAAATATCAACTACAGCATGGACATGCCCATTTAGGTGTAAATATATGTATATGTGACATTTATAATCCTATAAATAAGCCTGTGGGTGTACAAAGAAAGCAAAATATGTTTAAGTGTTTATTTTCTAAGCCTGGCTCTAAAGATTTCACTTTCAAGCTCTGTGAGCCTACCAGAAAAATGTTGGCCTCAACTAAAAACTCTGAAATGTGTCTTAGTAGACAGTAGACTCCTAAAGATGCAGTGAGTCAATGTTGGTGTAGTCGTCATTTCAGGAATCTTGAACTCAAAGTGAGGTCCATTTCCAGGTATGATTCTGATGGTATTACCTAAGCTGAAAGGGATATGCTTCCTATAATACAAGATCAATCCAAATGCTTTTGATAGTCTTCAGAAAAAAAGAGCCAAGCATAGTAAACAGAGTAAGAGCTGGGGATTCAGAAAGGTCTTGTAGCCTTAAATTCATTAAAAGGTTGTTTGAGGGCAATATTAATCCTCAGTGGCCTTTTGCCTGCTCCAACTGAAGTAACTACTATCCTAGCAGATGTGTTTACTTGGTTTTAATGCTGATATATATCATCTGTTATGCACAGTGGGCAAAAGAATTGGACACCTCTAGTGTACACTATGATAAAAAAATAAATACAATAAAACAAAAACAAACATAAAAGAAACCTATTTTCCCAGAAGATTATCTGAACTTGGTATATTTTAAAGGGAAGAATGCATAAGCTTAATTCCCTGGAATAGCTGTCTACTGTATGGCATGGCAGTTGGGACTGTTTCTGCCGTACTGGGAGGAGAATTGTGAAGATGACCATAGGGTAGGTACTAGGAAAATTTGGATTACCCGAGGTAAGCAGAAGAATAGAAGTAGAATATAAACCAATAGGGTATTTAGAAAAGAACACTTAACAATGAACCAGTAGACCCAGGATGAAGCCCTGAATCCTCCATTAATTAAGTCAAAGACATTAGCCAGACCACTTAACCTCTCTGAGTTTTATCTGAAAAATGGAATCTGTTGCATTTGTCTAGCTTACCCCACATTATTGTGATATGTGGGGTATGCTAGACAAGTGATACAATGTGTTAAAATGATATGTAAACTTAATTGGCTAATTCAAAATTTAAATCTTCCACATCCATGAGTATCTAAAACACTATGAGGAATACCTAGATAGAAGATAGGTTACTTTTCTTCAAATTCTTCCAGTGTAGTTTGGAAACAAGTCACATACATAAATCAAACAGAGATGAGAGACAATGAACGATGGTGTCTTTTAAACTACATATGCACAGAAACTAAAGGCATTGAGTATGTCTACTGAATTTTATTTCCTCCTCTTCCAACAATTTCCTCCCTGGACTTTTGTTTGGCTATAATTCTAACAGCTTCTTATGTAAATATTCCCCCAAGGCTTCCTCCCAACCTGCTTTGTTGTATACTTTCTCACAGGGTGGATTCAATTACTTTTCTATTCAGGCAGGGTGGACCTTCCAATGGTCTTCACTAATACAAGCTACTTACAACCAGCAGCTATTCTAACTGCCCAATGCTCATGCCTTATTGTCTGTTGTCCATGCCAGACTTAGTTATTAATTCTCACCTTTGCCTTGGGTAACTCATGCCCCACATTTCCTACTGACTTTTCAAGAATTGCACCTGGAAGTCTCGCCAACCTTTCAAACATAATCACTAAACCTGAACTCACCGTAGGCTCTGCACAAACTGGCTTTCTTCCCTCTAGTGCTTATTTTGGTATATGGCATGATGATTTTCTTTTCACTCAGGCCTGAAAACTAGAGTTGATTTTTCTCAGTTGTCCCTCTCCCTCCACTACTCAATAATTGCTCTACTTGTCATTTCTACTTTGTAATACCATGTCCCCAACTCCTTCGCTCCGTTCTCACTTCCAGTACCTAAATTGAAGGCTGTTTACCTGAATCATTGCACTTATTTCTCTGCTTCCAATTCATCTTCTCTTATATTTCCCCTTCATAAACAGTGTTTCCAGATCAGTCCTGATTACGTCAGTTTTGATTTTTTTAAAAATCTTCAATACTATTTCACCATTTAATAAAATCACCAAAGGGCTTCATGTTGAGCCCAAAAGCCTTCTCTTCCATATTTCTATTCATGCACTCTATACTCTGCTCAAATGCACAGAAATCATATTTAGTAATGGACAGCCAGAAAAGACATCATGGAAGAAGTAGTATTTGTCAGGATCCCTGCAATATGCTTACATAAAACCCCGCATTGATCCCTCATAATACTAATCTTAACACTAGATTAAAAGCTCAAGTCCACCCACCTCTTCTTACCCTCCCTGATTTCCACACAGTAGAATGTGATTTCTCCCTATATGGAAACTTCATAGGGTTCTGTCCTGTTTAAAACTGACTTACCTCTTTCTGCCTGTCATTATAGTTATTTTTTTGTATACTTGTCATTTTCCCTTTTTAGATTTCAAGCTCTTTGAGAGTAGGGACCTTATATTTGATTCTCTGCAATATATTCATCCAATACTCATTGAATTGGAAATTTCCAACAGGTAAAGTAATGCTTGTTTTGATTCTCATTTCCGAGGATGTAATTGAAATAAAATCATAAAATATTACAAATATATGTAGTTATATATATTATAAATGTATACTAAAAACCATCATCAATTCTGAATGAATTTTTCCTCTTATAAACAAATTTGAAGAAACAATGGCTACTAATTGTGCTTTCTTGTCTAACATATTTTAATATAGCATTTTATTCCATTGGAAAGTAAAATCAGTGCTTCCAGGGAAATTAAAATTGGCTAACCTATTTATTTTTTTGATTCACTCTCTAGCTGGGCACAACTTAAAAAGGGCTGTCCGTTCACAGACTTCTCTTTCTGAAAGCAACATGGCAATTTTGGCAATTTTCCCAGGTGTTGGTGTTCCTGTAGCTGTTTAAACTCAGTTAAAATTTCACATACAATAATGGATTCTATTAATCTCTTTAAAACATAGTCACTTTAAACGACATGGCAGTTAAATGAGATGAAGAGACATGGTACCCTATCAGGATACAGAGTGAAGTTAGAAGTCTTTGGAATATATCTCCATCCACTGAGGTCACCATCATGAAGATAAACTACCTTCTTTTCCCACAAGATGGCCCTTGGTGATATTATCGGAACCAGGATTTGATAATGGATGGACCTTAGGTATAAATTATTATGAATGTACATACAATTTTAATGTCCATCCCTTCTTTCAATATAATTGTATTAAATATCCACAATGTTCTGAAGATAGCTAAACCTCTAGAGAAGAATTTTTCTAAATGTATTCTATCAGATATTTATTGTAATGGATGATCTTTGCAAAAATTTTTTTTAAAAATTCTTTGGTCAAATAATTTTGGTAAATGTTTCTATCCCCCTTTTAGAAATGTACATGCATATTAGCATACTAAAGGCTCAGATAAGTCAAGCACCAAAGAAACACGCTTGACTTTGTTTAATCCAGCTCCTCCCACACTTTTTTGACTGGGAGAATTATGTATGTCCTCTCTCATCCAGTTGTTCCAGTTACCAATAGATTCCCCTCTGGAAAATAAACCTGTCAGATTTAGCATTGTCTCAGTGTAGCTTACAAAGTCTTGTCACATTCTGACATACACACGTGAAGGGAGATATGATGTCTCATAGGAGGATGACGCCGTGTTTGGATGACAATCAGGATATCAGTTTTCACCCTTACTCACGATCTGTTCAACTCTGAAAAAGTCACTTTACCTCTCTGGACCAAATTATTTCCATTGTACAAAAGTGAAATAACCATGGATTTGTATTCTAATGGTGAAGATTAGACCTTATTATTTCTTGATGCTATCACTGCCAACTTTGAGAATGAGGATATACACTTATAATACTATCAGGATGAAATATCAACTGTAGTGCACTTAAGAAGTTATGAACACAGGACAAAGAACATGTTGGGTGTGGTTAGCATAAAGTTGGTGTAGCTCACTGAAAGAGCTACAGCCCTCCCAAAGGGGCATCTGAAGAATTTTAGTGATTTTTTTCCCTTAGTTTTGTTCAATATAGCACTAATAGTTTATTACTATTCAGTCATATGTTTTTAGATTTGGCTATGCATGTCTCTGAAACACTGGGAAAAAAAAGACTGATTTGGGCAATTGAAATAATATGAAATGTCATAATAAATAAAAGCTATTATAAAGTTTTAAGGATCCAGTGTACCAAGGGAAAAATGAATTAGCCGGTGATATTTAATATATATTTGATCCACGACAGCTATTTTGTGGAAACCCAGTGGATTAATCAACACTATTTCAGAGGTTATGGACACAAACAAGGGATTTCTACCACTTTAAGACTAAATACTCTGTGATATACTTACTCTCTTTTTAATGTAAGAATGATTTTTCTTTTTTTATTACAAAGAGAGGTAAATTTGTTACTTGGGTCCTGTGTCTGAAACTATATAGCTGTGTGACATTAGATGATACCACTTTAACTTCTGTGGTCCTCATGTTTTTTACATATGTGGTGAAAGAATTAGACCGTACATACTTTGGGCCTAAAAATCTCTTATTCTATGAAATAATGTAGATATGTCAGAACTGTGGTCAATATGAAGGTAAGTCAATTCAATACACCATATTTTCTACTTGCCCCAGTTGAAAATGTGTGTTTAGCATGAGGTTATTTGAGAATACCAATTCATGGGTAAACTCAGTTAATAGCCACTTTGGGCCAATGTACCTTGGGTGAACGCATGATCCAAGTGGCTTTGAATATATATTTCAGAGATTGCAACAGTCTGATAAGTCATTGGATATGAATAAGTTACAAAAGTGACACCACAGATCACATGGTACAAAACTGATTTGCATAGTACTTTTTCAGAGCCAAAGGAAATAGCTCATAGAAAATATTGTAGAAAAAGTATAATTTTGAGATGTGGAAATAATAATCTAGATACATTTTTAATCACTTTCTGTTATTAAGATGAAGGGACTAGTTTAAAGGTGCAATATGTAATAGATTGCCTAGATTTAAAATCCTATGCTACCTCCTACTAGTTATCGGCTTAGTGGGAGTTACCCTCATTCTGTTAGTTTTCTCATCTGAAAAATTAGAATAATAATAGTAAATACCTTACAAGACTTTTCTGATAATTAAATCTTAAAATGCATGCAAAACATAGTACCTGGATTTTATTAAATGTGCTCAACTAATGTTAGCAATTTTTAAAATTAATACTCTAAATTTCTGGTTTCAATAAAGGTAGAGTAGCTTGATACACACTAATCATTCTGCTAATGACAAGTATAAACTTTGGACAGATATTAAAACAAGTGTTACAAAACAATTATTTTAAAGTTCTGGAGAAAAGCAAAAGAAGGTAGAAGCTAAAAGAGAAACAATCTTTAAAGGAAGGGAAATAAGCTATGTGAGTTTTGCAATTAAATAGCTTTTCCCTAAGGGTACCAGTAGCAAAGAAGGAAAAGAACTTGAAGCTGAAATCATCTGTTTTACTGGGACGAAGAGACAGAGGCAGGAATTTGGAGCTGCTAGAATGGCTGGAAATTGAGGGGAACATTCCTTAAAGAAGGATGCCACAGAGGGAAAAGCACCAAAATTGTGTACAAATTCTCCTTAAATATTGGCTGACGCCTTTGCATGTGCAAGGTGACACAAAAGGAACCAGAAAAAAAGGCTGCTAGAATAAAGACTTGAGCAGAAATTCTGGCAACCTATTGTTAGAGAGACATTTGGAGTTCAAGTCCTAACAAGTTAGAGGAACTTGGTAAACTTCTTTGGATTTCCCTTGAAATCCCAGAAGATCCATGCCTTAAGAAGGAGTCAAGGCTATATTCTAGTTCTAAGAGCAAAGCCAAGGTTCTTAAGGGACCAATTAAAAGAAAATTACAATTACATCAAGTGAACCTGCCAGTTTTCTAATTCTCTACTGGAATGAAACACAACATTCTTTCAACGAAGATAGCATAACCCAGATTTTCAACAATATATTACCCATAATGTCCAGTATGCACTTCAAATTTACAAGATATGAGAAGAAAGAGAAAAACTGGATGCAAAAATCAAAATGAAGTCAAAAGAAATAGACACATATACGACTTAGATATTGGAATTAGCAATAAAAAATTTAAACCAGGTTTAGTAAACATATTAAAACATGGATTATAGATATATTGGAAGACTCAGGAAAATATGGTGAAACTGGGTGAACCAGAAATGGAGAATCACAGCCAAGAAATGGAAAAACCTAAAAAAGAACCAAATGGGATTATTACAAGAGAAAAATACATCTAACATATAAAAGATATTTGGATCGGCTAGACAGAGCAGAGAAAATAATCAATAACTACAAAGACAGATCAAGAGAAACTATTTAAACTGAAACAAAGAATTAAAATATGAAAATAAAAGCCAGAACGGAGCATTTGAGACTTATTACCTAATACAAAATAGTAATATGTAATCATGGTCCCCTAAGTGGAGGTGAAAGAATAAGAAAGAGAACAAATATATGAAGAAGTAATAGTCAAAACATTTCAAAAATTAATGGAAAATCTCAGGAAACCCCAAGCAAGAAAAATACAAAGAAAAACACACCAACAGGCATTATTGTCAGACTGTTGAAAACCAAAGATAAAGAAAAAGAAGTTAAAAGCAGCTAGAACAAAAAAAGAAGATTCATGGTATTACACTAAACAAGAATAAGAATGAAGACTCATTCCCTATTGGAAAAAAATCAAAGACCGATGATAATAGAAAGTTATCAAAATTTGTATGGAGACACAAAAGACCCCAAATAGCCAAAGCAATCTTGAGAAAGAAAAACAGAGCTAGGAATCAGGCTCTCTGACTTCAAACTATACTACAAAGTTACAGTAATCAAAACAGTATGGCACTGGCACAAAAACAGAAATATAGATCAGGGGAACCAGATAGAAAGCCCAGAAATAAACTCATGCAACTATGGTCAATTAATCTATGACAAAGGAGGCAAGAATATACAATGGAGAAAAGAAAAGACAGTCTCTTCAGTAAATGGTGCTGGGAAAACTGGACAGCTACATGTAAAAAAATATATAATTAGAAATGAAATGAGAACATTCTTTAACACTATACACAAAAATAAACTCAAAATGGATTAAAGACCTAAATGTAAGACCGGGTACTATAAAACTCTTAGAGGAAAATACAGATAGAACACTCTTTGACACAAATCACAGCAATATCTTTTTCAATCCATCTCTTAGAGTAAGGGAAGTAAAAACCAAAATAAACAAATGGGACCTAATCAAACTCAAAAGCTTTTGCACAGCAAAGGAAACCATACACAAAATGAAAAGACAACCCACAGAATGGGAGAAAATATTTGCAAATGATGCAACTGACAAGGGATTAATCTCCAAAATTTACAAACAGCTCATGCAGCTCAATATCAAAAAAAAAAAAAAAAAAAAACCAAATTGTTACAGCCACTATGGAGAACAGTATGGAGGTTCCTTAAGAAACTAAAAATAGAGCTACCATATGACCCAGCAATCCCACTCCTGAGCATATATCCAGAGAAAAATATGCTTCGAAAGGATACATGCACCCCAACGTTCATTGCAGCACTGTTTACAATAGCCAAGACGTGGAAGCAACCTAAATGTCCATCAACAGATGAATGGATAAAGAATATGTGTTACATATATAGAATGGAATATTATTCAGCCATTAAAAAGAATGAAATAATGCCATTTGCAGCAACATGGATGGAACTGGAGATTATCATACTAAATGAAGTAAGTCAGACAGAGAAAGACCAATATCATATGGTATTGCTTATATGTGGAATCTTAAAAAAAAAAAAAAAAACGAACTTATTTACAAAACAGAAACAGACTCACAGTCTTAGAGAATGAACTTATGTTACCAGTGGGAAAGGGCGAGGGGGAGGGACAGATTGGGAGTTTGGGACTGACGTGCACACACTGCTATTTTAGATAACCAACAAGGACCTACTGTATAGCACAGGGAACTCTGCTCAGTACTCTGTAATAACCTAAATGGGAAAAGAATTTGAAAAAGAATAGGTATATGTATATGTATAACTGAGTCACTTTGCTGTACACCTGAAACTAACACAACATTGTTAATCAACTGTACTCCAATATAAAACAAAATTTAAAAAAAAAGAAAGATACCTCCTAAGTGCTGGTGGGAGTAAGAAAACTGTGAACCTAGAATTCTAGATCCTATCCTCAAATATCTTTCATAAATGGAGAAGAGATTGACAGTTTTATTTGAGAGGGAGGAGATAAAAGCTGAACTAATTTGTCATAAAAAAAACTCATAGAATTTCTTCAAGGTTAAGAAAAATAATCCACCAAGGAAACCTAGATGCAAGAAAAGATTAAGACAACTGGAAATAGTAAATATATGAGTATATAAGGATTGTATTATTCTTAATTTCTTTAAGTGTCTATTGATTGTTTAAAGGAATAAATAATTATATTCATAGAAATAAAGCATCTGATAATAGAAGCAGAGTGGGTAAATTAAATTATACATGTTAAAGTATAATACTAATTTAAGTTAGACAATGAAAAGTTAATGATTCAAAACAACCATTGAGAAATTAAACAAAGAAATGAAACTAGTAGCTTAAAAGGGGAGATAAAATGAGGTAATGTAAAATACTTAGTAAAAAAGAAGGAAGAAAGGAACAAAATACCAGACAGGACATATAGAAAATAAAGAGCCAAAATATAGACTTAAATCCAATATGTCAGTAATGGCATTTATTATATATGGACTAAACACACCAATTAAGAGATTGTCAGACTGGTTTTAGTGATGAGTGGTACTAAAATTATACATAAATACATAGACTGGTTGAAATGAAAGGATGAGAAAACATAAACAAAGCAAGCAGTAATCACAGAAGAGCCAATTAATAGCAGACAAGGTAGGCATTAAGAAAATGAGTATTACCAAGATACAAAAGAAGAACATTTTATAATGATAAATTATTTTCCTCAAAAATTAATAGAGTACAGAGACAAAAATCATGAAAGGACATAGAAAAATTGTACAACATTAGTAACAAGTGTGACCAAATTGACGCTGCTGAACACTACCTGAAACAATTTCAGAATACATTTTTTCAGGTGCATATAAAACATTACTCAAAATAGACCGTGTGCTGTACTATAAATTAAGCATTAACTGATTTAAGATTGAAAACATACAGCCTGTATTCTCATACCATAGTGGAATTAAATTGGAAATAAATAACAAGAAAATTAGAAAATGTCCAAATATTTGAAACTAAGTGACCCACTTCTAAATAGTCCATGTACCAAAGAAGAAATCATAAGGAAAATTTAAAACTACGTTGACTCAATGACAATGAATAAAAAATTTAAAAATCCTGTTTAGCGGGAAATTTTTAGCTTTAAATTCATATTTTAGAAAATATTAAAGGTTTAAAATATGCAAATATCTCAAGGAATTTTTTTAAAAAGGATAAACAAACTCAAACAGAAGAGAATAAAGAAAATAAAAATAAGAACATAAGAGATTTAAATACAGAATAATCAATGAAGAAAATTAACAAAGCCAAAGGTTGATTTCTTTGAAACAATAATAAAATTAATAATATTGATATAATCGATAGCAAGACACAAAGAAAAAAGAAGAAACACAAATTAACAATATCAGGAAGGAGATAGGGTGTTATCACTACATAGCTTACAGACACTGAAAGGATAATATGGGGCTATTATGAAAGACTTTAGTCTAATAAAGTCAACAATGTAGATGCTGACTACATGGACAGTCTCCTTGAAAATTACAATTCACTAAGAGTAACACACAAAAAAATAAAAATGTAATACCTTGTAACTATTAAAGCTGTGAACTAATTACTAAAAATTTTCCCACAAAGAAAACTCCAGGACCACACGGTTTCACTGGTGACTCTTATCAAACATTTAAGGATCAAATAATAGCAATTTATAATAATTCTTTCAAAAACAGAGGAGGAGGGAACATGCACCAACTTGGTTTTTTTAAAATTTATTTAATTATTTAATTATTTATTTATTTTTGGCTGCATTGGGTCTTCGTCGCTGCGCACAGGTTTTCTCTAGTTGCGGCGAGTAGGGGCTACTCTTCGTTGCGGTGTGCAGGCTTCTCATTGCGGTGGCTTCTCTTTGTTGGGGAGCACGGGTTCTAGGTGCGTGAGCTTCAGTAGTTGTGGCACATGGGCTCAATAGTTGTGGCTCACGGGCTCTAAAGCTCAGGCTCAGTAGTTGTGGCACATGGGCTTAGTTGCTCCGCGGCATGTGGGATCGTCCCAGACCAGGGCTCGAACCCATGTCCCCTGCATTGGCAGGTGGATTCTTAACCACTGCACCACCAGGGAAGTCCCCAACTTGTTTTTTGAGACCATTACAATAACTCTGATACCAAAACTGACAATAAATATTAGAAGAAAATAAAATTTTAGATAGCATCCCTTATTAGCATAGATGCAAACACTTTAATGAAATATTAACAAAATCCAACAATACATAAAAAAATGATACTACTCTAGAACTAAATTCTTGGACTTCTTCCAGAAACACAAACTTGGTATTACTTTTAAACTCAATCAATATAATTCATAACATATGAAGAATGAAGAAGAAAAATCATATGATTGTCTTAATCAATGTAAAAAAATACCTTTGATAAAATTCAATAACTGCTTTTAATGAAAACTTGTAGCAAACTCGAAATTGAAGAGATATTATTCAATCTAAAATTAATCATCTACAGAATGAACCTACAGCTAATATCATGCTTTTAGAAAAATATTTAACACTTTTCTTTTAAAGATCAGAAACAAGGTAAGGCTGTCATATTTATTCACTCCATCCAGACAGCAGTTAGGAAGGGTGTGACCAAAAAAGCTTTAATGAATAGGAGATATAACAATTCATTTAGAAAAAAATCTTTGGTAAACTCTAATCACTAATATGTCGAGGAGTTTGTTACATCTCAGAAATGGCAACATTTCAGCAGAAAAAAACGAATCTAATAGCTGTGGCTGCCTGTAATCCTATGTTGAGACATTTTCTGAGATTTGTCTGTGGGCTCAGAGCACCATGATTGATTAGTGCTGTGTGCTCTGGTCATGGCATGAGGAATAGAGGGCACATTTTCCAGGAGGTTCTCCAATAGTCTTGACAAAGGACAAAGAAGCTTAGCATTGAATAGCTGTAGTCTCAAAGCAGCTAGTGCCCATACTGGATAATTCCATTGGTAGCCAAATTGCCTTCCCTTTGGTTCTAACTCTGCTTTGTTGAGTTACATAAAAGTTGAATTCTTTTTTCAACATGTTATTTCAGATATTGGGAAAAATCTATCAATTCTTATTCAGTCAAATAGTCTTTTCATTCTGTTGTTTCTCCTAATCCTAGGAGCTGTTTCTGCTTAAAAATGCCAAGGGGCACCCTTCTGCTAGAGGGTCAGAACAATATCCCATTTATCATTGTATCACTAGACCTAGAATGTGCTAGAAGTAATGAAAATGTGTTGAATGAGTAGGATTCCTTACTTTGTCCAATTGTGTAGTTAAACTTTGTTGCCCCAAATTTTTAATTTTTTAAAAAATACTCTCTCCATGCTGGAGAAATATCTAGTATATCTAGTAGTAAATTTATAAAGTTTTCAAAGTAATATTTCAGGTGTCAGAAAAAATTTAACTATGTACAAAATGAAATCAGAGCAGTTCATACTGCCTATGTATGGTCCTGACATCTTATGTCTGGTAGTTTGAGTTACAAAAGCAGATGTTTGTATCACAACACAGTTGCAAACATAATTTTATTTTTCCATTGCTACACTATGCTAAGTACTAGGTTAGATGATTTTACATATTTGATTTTATTTAGTTTAAGAAAGGATTTATAGAATATTATAGTTCTGGGTGTTGCTCCGCAGTTATTTTCTTGTCTTGTATCTTTCCATTAACATGGTATATAAGCTTGAATAAACTTTTTTTTTTTAATTTATTTATTTTTGGCCACGTTGGGTCTTCATTGCTGCTCATTGGGCTTTCTCTAGTTGTGGCTAGTGGGGGCTACTCTTCGTTGCGGTGCATGGGCTTCTCATTGCGGTGGCTTCTCTTGTTGCGGAGCATGGGCTCTAGGCCTGCGGGCTTCAGTAGTTGTGGCACGCAGGTTCTAGAGCGCAGGCTCAGTAGTTGTGGCACACGGTCTTAGTTGCTCCACAGCATGTGGGATCTTCCTGGACCAGGAATCGAACCCATGTCCCCTGCATTGGCAGGCGGATTCTTAAGCACTGCACCACCAGGGAAGTCCTTGAATAAACTTTTTGAAAATTAATTATTAGCTTCCTCATTTCTAAACTATAGTCAGGGATAGTGTTGTCTTCACAAGTGTATCTCTAGTATATAGTTAAATGTCTGGCATATAGTAGGTGATCGATAAAACTTTGCTGATTAACTGCATGATAAAATGAATTAAAACACCCATCTCTACCTTGAACTCTTTGCTACAAATTCAACACTGATGCCTTCTTGTTCTAATCACCAATGGCAAAATTGTAGGATTTGAACAGTTGTTTTGTTCCAAGAATTCTGTTAGACACTTTATGTATTTTATCCCTCATCCCAATCTTACAGGGTCAAAATTTCTTTCATTATATGCATGCCGCTCTATCCACTACTCCTGCCAAAACAATATACATTCAAAAGTAATTTCTTTTAAAACATCTCAAAATTTGTGGATCAGAATACGAATGCTGTGTCACTTATAAATAACAATTTTGCACAGTCAGTTAAACAAAAGCACTGCATAAATAGAAAATGCTGTATTAATGCAGATGATATATATGCTTCTGGTGAACATTTCTGAAAAACTACAAATTGATTTTATTCTATTCTCTGCTATGATTTTTTAGCACCATTATATTCAAGATAGTTTGTATTATGATACAAATGTAATTATTTGGAGGTAATAGAGCTAAAATAAATTATTAACACTGATATATATTATAATTTACTTCCAGGACAAATAATTTCATCCATAAGTCTGTGTCAAAAGTACAGTGCTTTCAACATTCATTATACAAAGCATTTTTCACATCTTTTCATAATTTAACTATATTTACTCATCTAAATGACTATAAAATTCATGGAAAATAATTAGGGAAAAATGATTGTTTCATTTTAGTATGTTATAAGTATATTTATGAAGTTGTTATGCATTGCATATATTGTATTATTCCATAATAAAATGTTTCTGTAAAATCAAAATTATTTTTTATTACAGTCATTTCATCCTGGGATGAAACTGTTTAATAATAATGCAGTTATCACATTTTTTCAAGATTATTAGCAGGTCTAGAGTAGAAATATATCTTTTAATTCATTCCCCAAGATTATTATTTGTTTATTTTTAATTGGCTCCCAGGGTGTCTTTTCTATTAGAAGACAGTGTTCTTTCTATATGAAGAAACAATATTAAGCAAATATTTTCCTTCTTCTCTTCTCTCTTTCCATTCTGCAAGGTTCTTCTATAACATGTGACGTTTCTAGCAAAATACCTCTGATCTCTTCATCTTCCTCAGCACTATATAATTTAACACCCATTGCTAAGGATAACAGTCATCAATCAGTACAGTCATTGAGGAGTAGAGGCAAGGTCAAAAAAAAATCAACTAGGTTACTTTTTTCTTGGGTAAAGTGTAAATTACTATTCATGATTTAAAACTTGGGTCAAAGGTCATTTCCTCTATGCAGCCTCCCCAACTCCTCAGACAGAGTCATCTATGTGCTTCTCTGACATTCCTGTCCCTCACATCACTGTCACATGCCATACATGTAATACGAACACACTGGCAGTTCTTCAGTGGCAGAAACTTGTATTAATCCTGGCACCCCACCCCCCTGGGGCTTAACACAATATTCTGCACAAAATCAGAAATCAATAAACATTTGTTCAGTGAGAAAACAAAATAAAATAAAATAATATAATATAAGAACAGTCAAAATTTTCATTCAAAAAGAAAAGAGAAGATACTGTTCTTTTTACTAATAAACTTCCTCTTCAATAGAAAAAGTCAGATTTCCTGCACAAGATTTTAAGCAACTTAATCCTATAGGCAACAATTATTGTGCCATTTATAAACAGGGAGTCATGAAATAATAGAGTATATGGTGATACAATACCATCCCACTTCCCAGCATAGTTTCTTAGAATAAGATGTTTAAGATACGTTAATTTCTTCTAATTAAGTCAGAGCTTGTGATCCTCCCAAGAACTGAGTATTAGTCACTTTTTACATTATCACTGATCTTAGAAGGGAAGGGACTGCACATGATAATATATTACAGTGACTTCTAAAAGGCAAGATATTTTGACTTATACATAATAGAAGATGCACTGGTGGCTCAGAGGAATTAAGGCAAATGCTAGAATTAGCAACATACTAGTAAAGAACTAGTATCCCAATTTCCTGGTTTTAGGTCAAAGTTTTGTTACTGTTCTATGTAAATGTGTTAAAAGATATGCTTGTTCTCTTCCATTTGTGTTTCTAGAGGGAGGAGGAGACTTCCCGTTCTTAGGGAAGAATATTTGAATGGACATTTCCTCCCTTCACCTCCTCCTTTCCTCTATTCCATGCCAATAACTATCAATCTAAGGATATAACTTTAGCAATAGGTTTCTCAAATCCATGATAAAATTCACTGCACTTCTAGCCGCCACATTCTCCGGTTCTGCTTATGGCAACCCTGAGAACTCTTCTTCATTTGGCTAATTACATTTATTTATCAATTTGTTAGAAATCTTAGAAAGGAGGGGTTGGGTGATCAAGTGGCACCACATCTCCAAAAGTTGAAACAATTTCACCCATTAATTTATAGCCTCCCACCGTCCCAGTTCAGATTCTAGAGTGCTTCCCAGCCTTCCTCACACCATGGCACGTACAGAAAATTGTATCCGCAGAGGAGGCGGCCTGGCAACAGCCAACACAAGCATCAGCTACCCTAGATTCAGACTACTCCCCCTCAGGTGCAAAGACCATCTCTTACGGAGTGCTGACTAAACTTGATGCAAGGTGCTTTCATTTTATTTTAATGTCCTCTTTGTTTCTTTAACACAGTTGCTAAAGAGTGGTAATCATAAGGAAAAGGTTTTCTCACTGCACGAGCCTCAAAGATTCATGGAAATCTAGAATCTAGCCTATTATAACACTGATACCAGTAGAGGCCAGTCTTACTTAACTGGTATTTTGATATGACAATTATAACTATTCTTATCTATTCCTTAAAACAGACATCATTAGGCAATTAGAGAAGGGTAGAGTGTTGCAATTATTTGTGTACTTCTAATAAGTAACACTTAATATTTTAAAACATCTATTCCTCAAGTGAGTCCTTACTAGGCTAAAATCATCATGGAAAACAAGACTATGTTTGAGTTATTTATCCACTTGAGAAGGCTTTGTCATTTATTCAGAAGGATTAGTTTCTTTTTGTTTTGATTCCATCCCCCTCCTCCAATTAAATCATCAAGTACCAACTGATTTGTTTGGAAATGTATTATACCTATAAATGTATTATCTCTATGAGGCTCTATAATTCAGTGCATGATCTAGATAAATTAACCCCATCATCTGTTGATTTACTTGGTCCAGAATCTGAAAAGGGAGGTGTTTGGAATTATAGAAACTTAAGGCAGAAAGTCCTAAGTAAGCATCTAAACTAGAGGTTTGCAATTTTTTTCTGTAAAGGATCAGATAGTGAATATTTTTGGCTTTGTGGGCTAGACAGTCTTCCTTCCTAGGGACGGCTCAGCTCTGCTGTTGTGGGACAGCAGAAGTGGCCACAGACAAAACCTAAATGAATGAATGTGGCCAGATTTGGGCCACAGAGTGTGGTTTGCTGACCTCTGATCTACATTCATCTCCATTTGTAGATAAAGAGAGTGCTGTCCAGACAGGACATACTTGTCTCTGGTTTCAGATCAGTGGCGGGAGGTCAGATCTCCTACCTCCCAATTGTTCACTCTTTGCACGCTGTTATATTACCTTTATTTGTGGCAAAAAAGAGGGAAACAAATGGCATTAGAATGATCAGGGGTGTTTTATTCTGATATGTCAGTCTTAAAATGTTAAACAAATACTAATAGCTAATATTTATTCAGTACTATGTATTAGGTAAAATGTTTTTTTTTAACATCTTTATTGGAGTATAACTGCTTTACAACGGTGTGTTAGTTTCTGCATTATAACAAAGTGAATCAACTATACGTATACATATATCCCCATATCTCCTCCCTCTTGCGTCTCCCTCCCTCCCACCCTCCCTATCCCACCCCTCTAGGTGGTTACAGAGCACCGAGCTGATCTCCCTGTGCTATGCGGCTGCTTCTCACTAGCTATCTATTTTACATTTGGTAGTATATATATATGCTAAGTTTTTACATACATTTTATTTAATCCCCACTCAGCCCTATGAGGTAGATACTTTTATTATCTCTCATTTAGGTATAGGAAACTGAGGCTCAGGTAAATTGTACAGGACATAAAGACTGTAATTGGCACAGCAAAGATTCCAACCCAATGACCAAAGCTGGGCTGGAATCCTACTCATCCATCATATCATATTGTCTCCATTGGTGAATGTGGTGGACATTTACTGTTTAGGGTCATCCAGCTCTGATTTCATATTATTTGATAAATGTAATGCAATCATAGCGACCCAAAGATATCAAGTCCTAATCCCTAGAACGTGTAAATTTTATATTTGGGAAAAGGATCTTTGCAGATGTAATTAAAGATTTTGAGATAATGTAATTATCCTAGATTTCCAGGTGGGACCTAAATAAACTCACAGGTATTTTCATAAGAAAACTCACAGGTGTTTTTATAGAGAAACAAGGAAGAGGAGGCAATGTGACCACAAAGGCACACAGCAGAGTAACCACAAGCCAAGGAATGCTGGGAGCCACCGAAAGCTAGGTGAAGCCTGGAAGAGATTCTTCCTTAGAGGAGTGGAAAGAAGGGGTGAGGCCCTACTGCCTGATTTTGGGCTTCCTGCCTCCAGAACTGTTTAAAAAAATGTGTTTTGTTTGAAGTCACCAAGTCCATGGCAATTTGTTGCAGCAGTTTCAGGAAACCACTGCAAGTAACCATACCCTGATGTTCCTCTGGATCACCACCCCTTCCCTACTCTTTACTCATGTACTTCTGATTGAAAATGAATACACCCTTGTTTCTAGGAGTGGTGCGTTTCACCAGTCCCAAACGAATCACAAAATTACATTCCTTTGGCCCTCATAATTGGCTTAGGAATAGATACATAAACTAGACATCCAATTAAAGTGAGTATGTGAAGTTCATAGCTATTGGAGATAGATACTTTATCTTTCCTGCTTGAAAAACAGCATGTAGTTTAAGGACTACCTGGCAGACATCCTGCAATCATGAGGGAAGAGGTTGCAGAGAGCAGAGAGCAAATTCGCCCTTTCTCCACCATCTTTGTTCTGTTCAGAGCCTCAGTGGATTGGATCATGCCCACCTGCATTGGTGAGGGCAATCTTCTTTACTCAGTCAACTGATTACGTTCTAATTTCTTCCAGAAACACCTTCACAGACACAGCCAGCAATAATGTTTTACCAGTTATCTGGGCATTGCCCAGTCAAGTTAACATATAAAATTAACCATCACAGGTGATTTCTTTTGAGCCTATGCATAAAGCTTCAAGTAGGGTCAGCCTGATTTCATAAGGCCCAAAATTTCTTTTACAGTTAAAGCCAATTAGAATTGAGGTTTCTGTCATGACATCATAAAGACTCCTAATGTACAACAGGCTAAACATTTTAAAAATTTCTGTAAATGAAACACATAAATATTTATTTCATAATTTTTAACTTCACTGAAAATGCAGAATCAGTCAGAAAAATATTTGGCACATAAAAATATATTGGGTTATCTAGTTTATATTTGGGTTTGGGTTAAATCTAGTTTATATTTTATCATAGTGCTTTTTGTGAAGAAAAAAATACAATGTATGGGTTCATTCTTCATTCTCTATCTGCTGAAATGGTGAGTCTCACTACCTTAAAATCATTTTATCACTTTCTATTTATTCTCTAAACCCACATCTTTGTTTTCAGCATTTATGAAACTCTTATGATTTTGTCACTGTATATCCATTTCTTTGTTAAATTTTTTCTTCCTTTTTCATTCTAAACTCTTAGATTTAAGCATTAATTTTATTTTCTTTAGAAACAGGAACCAGAGGGAAATAATTTTTTTTTCTTTTAACATCTTTACTGGAGTATAATTGCTTTACAATGTTGTGTTAGTTTCTGCTATATAACAAAGTGAATCAGCTATATGTATACATATATCCCCATATACCCTCCCTCTTGTGTCTCCCTCCCACCCTCCCTATCCCACCCCTCTAGGTGGTCACACAGCACCGAGCTGATCACCCTGTGCAATGCAGCTGCTTCCCATTAGCTATCTTTTACAATTGTTAGTGTATATATGTCCATGCCACTCTCTCACTTCGTCCCAGCTTACCCTTCCCCATCCCCGTGTCCTCAAGTTCATTCTCTACGTCTGCGTCCTTATTCCTGTCCTGCTCCTAGGTTCGTAAAAACCCTTTTTTTGTTTTTAGATTCCATATATTTGTTAGCATACAGTATTTGTTTTTCTCTTTCTGACTTACTTCACTCTGTATGACAGACTCTAGGTCCATCCACCTCACTACAAATAACTCAATTTTGTTTCTTTTTATGGCTGAGTAATATTCCATTGTATATATGTGCCACATCTTCTTTATCCATTCATCTGTCGATGGACACTTAGGTTGCTTCCATGTCCTGGCTATTGTAAACAGAGCTGCAATGAACATTGTGGTACATGCCTTTTTGAATTATGGTTTTCTCAGGGTACATGCCCAGTAGTGGGATTGCCGGGTCATATGGTAGTTCTATTTTTAGCGTTTTAAGGAACTTCCAACTGTTCTCCACAGTGGCTGTATCAATTTACATTCACACCAACAGTGCAAGAGAGTTCCCTTTTCACCACACCCTCTCCAGCATTTATTGTTTGTAGATTTTTTGATGATGGCCATTCTGCCTGGTGTGAGGTGATACCTCATTGTAATTTTGATTTGCATTTCTCTAATGATTAGTGATGTTGAGCATCCTTTTATGTGTTTGCTGGCCATCTGTATATCTTCTTTGGAGAAATGTCTATTTAGGTCTTCTGCCCATTTTTGGATTGGGCTGTTTGTTTTTTTGATGTTGAGCTGCATGAGCTGCTTGTATATTTTGGAGATTAATCCTTTGCCAGTTGCTTCATTTGCAAATATTTTCTCCCATTCTGAGGGTTATCTTTTCATCTTGTTTATGGTTTCCTTTGCTGTGCAAAAGCTTTTGAGTTTGATTAGGTCACATTTGTTTATTTTTGCTTTTATTTCCACTTCTCTAGGAGGTGGGTGAAAAAGAATCTTGCGGTGATTTATGTCATAGAGTGTTCTGCCTATGTTTTCCTCTAAGAGTTTGATAGTATCTGCCCTTACATTTAGGTCTTTAATCCATTTTGAGTTTATTTTTGTATATGGTGTTAAGGAGTGTTCTAATTTCATTCTTTTACATGTAGCTGTCCATTTTTCCCAGCACCACTTATTGAAGAGGCTGTCTTTTCTCCATTGTATATTCTTGCCTCCTTTATCAAAGATATGGTGACCATATGTGTGTGGGTTTATCTCTGGGCTTTCTATCTTGTTCCATTGATCTATATTTCTGTTTTTGTGCCAGTATCATACTGTCTTGATTACTGTAGCTTTGTCGTACAGTTTGAAGTCAGGGAACCTGATTCCTCCAGCTCCATTTTTCTTTCTCAAGATTGCTTTGGCTAGTCGGGATCTTTTGTGTTTCCATACACAATGTGAAATATTTTGTTCTAGTTCTGTGAAAAATGCCATTGGTAGTTTGATAGGGATTGCACTGAATCTGTAGATTGCTTTGGGTAGGACAGTCATTTTCACAATGTTGATTCTTCCAATCCAAGAACATGGTATATCTTTCCATCTGTTTGTATTATGTTTAATTTCTTTCATTAGTGTCTTATGTTTTCTGCATACAGGTCTTTTGTCTCCCTAGGTAGGTTTATTCATAGGTATTTTATTATTTTTGTTGCAGGGGTAAATGGGAGTGTTTCCTTAATTTCTCTTACAGATTTTTCATCATTAGTGTATAGGAATGCAAGAGATTTCTGTGCATTCATTTTGTATCCTGCTACTTCACCAAATTTATTGCTTAGCTCTAGTAGTGTTCTCGTAGCATCTTTAGGATTATCTATGTAGAGTATCATGTCATCTGCAAACAGTGACAGTTTTACTTCTTCTTTTCTGATTTGGATTACTTTTATTTCTTTTTCTTCTCTCACTGCTGTGGCTAAAACTTCCAAAGCTATGTTGAATAATAGCAGCGAGAGTGGGCAACCTTGTCTTGCTCCTGATCTTAGAAGAAATGCTTTCAGTTTTCACCACTGAGAACAATGATGGTTGTGTGTTTGTCATATATGGCCTTTATTATGTTGAGGTAAGTTCCCCTTACGCCTACTTTCTGGAGGGTTTTTATCATAAATGGGTGTGGAATTTTGTCAAAAGCTTTTTCTGCATCTATTGAGATGATCATATGGTTTTTCTCCTTCAATTTGTTAATATGGTGTATCACATTGATTGATTTGAGTATATTGAAAAATCCTTGCATTCCTGGGATAAATCCCACTTGATCATGGTGTATGATCCTTTTAATGTGCTGTTGGATTCTGTATGCTAGTATTTTGTTGAGGATGTTTGCATCTATGTTCATCAGTGGTATTAGCCTGTAGTTTTCTTTCTTTGTGACATCTTTGTCTGGTTTTGGTATCAGGGTGATGGTGGCCTCATAGAATGAGTTTCGGAGGGTTCCTCCCCCTGCTATATTCTGGAAGAGTTTGAGAAGGATAGGTGTTAGCTCTTCTCTAAATGTTTGATAGAATTCACCTGTGAAGCCATGTGGTCCTGGGCTTTTGTTTGTTGGAAGATTTTTACTCACAGTCTCAATTTCAGTGCTTGTGATTGGTCTGTTCATATTTTCTATTTCTTCCTGGTTCAGTGTCGGAAGGTTGTGCTTTTCTAGGAGTTTGTCCATTCCTTCCAGGTTGTCCATTTTATTGGCATAGAGTTGCTTGTAGTAATGTCTGATGATTGTTTGTATTTCTGCAGTGTCAGTTGTTACTTCTCCTTTTTTGTTTCTAATTCTGTTGATTTGAGTCTTCTCCCTTTTTTTCTTGATGAGTCTGGCTACTGGTTTATCAATTTTGTTTATCTTCTCAAAGAACCAGCTTTTAGTTTTATTGATCTTTGCTTTCGTTTCCTTCATTTCTTTTTCATTTATTTCTGATCTGATCTTTATGATTTCTTTCCTTCTGCTAACTTTGGGGTTTTTTTGTTCTTCTTTCTCTAATTGCTTTAGGTGTAAGGTTAGGTTGTTTGAGATTTTTCTTGTTTCTTGAGGTAGGATTGTATTGCTATTAACTTCCCTCTTAGAACTGATCTTGCTGCATCCCATAGGTTTTGAGGTGTGTTTTCATTGTGATTTGTTTCTAGAATTTTTTTATTTCTTCTTTGATTTCTTCAGTGATTTCTTGGTTATTTAGTAGCATATTGTTTAGCTTCCATGTGTTTGTATTTTTTACAGTTTTTTTTTCCTGTAATTGATATCGAGTCTTATAGTGTTTTGGTCGGAAAAGATACTTATTACGATTTCAATTTTCTTAAATTTACCAAGGCTTGATTTGTGACCCAAGATATGACGTATCCTGGAGAATGTTCCATGAGCACCTGAGAAGAAAGTGTATTCTCTTGTTTTGGGATGGATTGTCCTATAAATATCAATTAAGTCCATCTTGTGTAATGTGTCATTTAAAGCTTGTGTTTATTTATTTTCATTTTGGATGGAGATAATTTTTTTGAATGATGCTTTTGTATTTTACCTCAAAACAAAAGATTTCACCATAAAAATCTGCCTCCAAAATGATAATATCTCTTCATAGTTGGTATATAATCAAAATCTTAAAACTAATTGAAAATTCAAATCTTCACTCTGGAAGTTTGAATTTTTTTTAGAGAAAATCAGTACCTGTTGTATGGGATAACACATTCAAGAGGGCTTTTTCTAATTTATTAAATGCTAATTGATAGTATATAATGATGACATCATTGCTTCATTAATTATCCAACATTTAAATGTTCCCAGGTTAGTTTCACAACAATCTTCTTTTGTCAACCCCTAAGGAGAAAAGAATGCTGAACATGTGACACAAACTTAAAAAAGTAAAGTGATATGTTAATTATTTCTCAATAAAACTGGAAAAGGAAACAATACATCCATTAAGTATGCATATATGACAATCATTACAGCATTATTCCCTTTTAAATCTGTGGGTGTTTGAGTCGTTTGTTAAGAAAAATTACTGAATATGTGGAAGTTTCTGATAAAGACAGCAGAAAAATAAGTTAAAAACTCTCTGCAATAATCAGCATAGCCATATTATCATGTAAAATAAAATTGCTTTTATAGTATAGCTCTCATGGTTCCCTTACATCTAGAAATGTTATTGTCACAGCTATTGCTAATGCACAGAAGAAATGGAAAATGTGGGATAATTTGACCATATGGAATATAAGAAGTTGAAAACTTTGGACAGCTTGACCATATGAAATAAGGCTCCTTGATGCATTTAGTTAGATTCTGCCTGTGATAACTGAGCTAACTGTCTGAATAACAGTGCCCACCACTTGTTACACAGCTGACAGAAGTGATTCTATGATTAACCTGGGTTGGTTGTTTCTATGGCTCAAATCACTGGATATCCAGAATTGTTCTGAACATCAGATTTTGCTCCATCTTGGAAGCATGTTCAAAATATAACCGGGAATATAGTATGCATATCATAGACACAATTTTGTGGTGTGCACACATGGGCCATGATCTGGACGTGCAAAAAGGAAGACTTCTGTTTGGTCTGTTGCTTTGGGAATAGATGTCGGTGGAATTAATCTCTCTGCATGTGTCATCCTTCCTATCACTGGTACTATGATCCTCCTTCCAGAAGATGTCTCCTTTTTCCTTCATTCCTGTGTATGTGTATTAAGTTCCACATTCATCATTTTCTGCTATGTTTTAATTTTTTGGTTATATGGATATGTTAAAAATGGTTAGAGTATTGTTTAGATAGAGCAGACTAATAAAAGGATTATTGAACTTATTTTACTTCTTAGTTCACATGTATGGAAACTACAACTATAATAACTTGAGTTCTGAGACCAAGAACAGAATAATAATTTTGTGCTATACTCATGATAGTCTTTTCTTTGCATTTTTGCTTTGACACCTAAACTTTTTCATTTTTCTGGAGATAAAGCCTATGATTTGTAATTTTTCACTTTCATTGTTGTTCATAAAGTTTTAAATCAGTTCTGTAAATAAATTGAACAATGTAGACTTATAATCCAAGCCTTGAATTAAAAGTTTGTATACGTATTATTGAAAAAAATATTAAACTTTTTCTCATCTTTTTCTATGAATACAGCAACATATATTTGCATGTTACAAAATTCAAGGCATTGTTCAAATATTTCCAGTGTAAAGAAAAAGCAACTTACACATTTAACTAAATTCATAAGTTTCATATAGGTTTTTATATTGGTTCAATAACTTCATTGAAGTATATCATAAACAGTATCCTGCCTGAGCACTGTTGTCTTGATTTGTATATAGAAATCAATATTTTAACATACCAACAGTTCATTTTGTGTTTTCAGCTTATCTTCATCAACAATTTTACCTGAGAAATCACACACTTGTGAAATTCATCTTTTCTTTATTTCAGCAATAATCAACTGAGACTAAAGGCCATTCCGGTCAAAGACACAAAGGAAAAATACAATCATTGATTACTGAACATTTCAGCTCCTCTCTTCAAAGGCACAAAAAGCACAAAGAAAGTCAATATAAAGCAACGAGTGCCAAGTGGTGTTTTACAAGAGATTACACGGAAATTAATCATACGAACACTACCTGTGTAAAACTGGATGGTGAAACCTACGCCCTAAGAAATTGCTTAGCCATAAATTCCTCCTTTGTCTTCCCTCCCAAAGGACTTACAGAAAAGAAATACTCTTTTTTTGAAAATTTAATTTGCCATTTTGCTGTCAAACAATAATCATTGACAAGCCAGAGTTGGGATCTGAGGTGTGAAAATGGAATGAGAGCTGTGAAGAAAAGTCCTCCTAAAATTTTATGTAGGTGTTAAGTCAGTAGTCAATTAGTGGCCTCCACTTACACTCTGGCGATACATCCTTAGAACATATGTCCGGCATCAAAGACTACTCCCTCAAACCTCCTTGGATCAAACCAAAGTCAAGTGACATGTGTGAGGCTGAACAGATCTGTGAAGATGACATTTTCAGGAACTGGAAGAGCTCTGAGATTCTCACACTCTGAATACGGAAAGGACACAGAAGGTGCTGAAATATCCCATGTCATCACTTCCTGGCGAGACTGGCACGTATGTGAGTGGTTTTAGACCCTCTATTAAGACACTTCTTTTGATGGAATTATATTGGTGAACTTAAGTATCCAGTTTTTCTCATGTAAAAATCTAGTCTTTTAAAAATCCATGTCTCTTCTGAAGTGCAAAAACAGGAAGTTTTCTAGCCAAAACACATTCAAAAGTAGATTGAGGCTAAATCAAGTAAAAGATTGCAGAAATGCCTGCTTTCCATCCTTTTACACTCTCTCTCATTCACACAACTTTCCTTTCCTAGGGCTCTCTTCTGAGGCAAGCAGCTTCCTTGAGATATTGGCAAGAATCTTCCCCAAAAGTACTGTGAACTTGAGAGAAAAATGGTATTTGTAGATATTTCAAAAGTATCACTCACCTCTCTGCTAGACCCAAAGTGCCTCTTTTCTTCCAATTTGATTTCCATCCAGACAGAATGGAGAACTATATGCCAAAATACTTCAGGCTGATATACCTGAATTGCCTTATTGTAACCAATCCCTAAAAGCCTTTTCAGTGTTATAGGTACAAACAGTTTAACTGCTACCAAATTAAGAATGTTGTATTTGGTGTTAGGATCAGTGAGAAGAGTACTGAATAACCCTGAAAAAATGTTACAAGTGTTTGAGAAATAGTTATATTTGAGGGCAATTTAAAGTACATGGATGCTAGCAATGCTTATCACAAAACTCTGAAAGAACACCATGTTATAATACATTTTGCAAATAAAACAGAGAAAAAAATATACTCTACGTGCCAGAGGGAAACGGCTTGACATTGAGTTCTCACAACTGAAGTGCTGTATTTGTAAGGGAGTATGTACCTCTAGTAGATATAGAAACAAAAGATAATCTTTTATCCATCTGCTTTCTAGAACATATAACATGTAGCTTGTGGGCAAGTGAAAGAATTATTCACAGGCTACCATTTCTACTTCTCTGCTATCCAAATATCAGTGATGTGTCTGGAATTAAGTTCTAGAAAGTCTGAATCTCTGCCTTCAGAATTTGAAGTCATCAACTTTAAACACCCTGATTGAATTCATATTTCTTGTTAGCCTTTTAGCCTTTTGCCTGGGGAATTCATTTATTTTTATCAGACAGAGAGCTAATACTTGTTTAGATAATGGAGTATAATTTAATAGAGCAAAATTCCATGATAGTTAAGCACCACAGAGTACAAAGTAATGAATTTAGGAGTTGCCAACGTTTCCCATTAGGCTTTCAAAGCCTTAAGAGCCATGGGTTGTAAAAATATATTTTAAAAAAATCACTCTTTGTAACTGAATATCTGTTGTACTGGACAATCCCTTGCAGTGCTACTGTCAACACCAACATTGCTAGAGCATTAGCAATGTAATTGGGAGAGAAGGAGGTGGGGGTAAAGGTGAGCCAGGGAGGTGCAACAGACTCCTTTAATAAAAAGGGGAACAAAACAATTTCTAGATTTCTAGTATAGTGAAAGAAAACATGTTCATTAAAAATAAAAAAAGACAACCCTCAGAATGGGAGAAAATATTTGCAAATGAAGCAACTGACAAAGGATTAATCTCCAAAATTTACAAGCAGCTCATACAGCTCAGTATCAAAAAGACAAATAACCCAATCCAAAAATGGGCAGAAGACCTAAATAGACATTTCTCCAAAGAAGATATACAGATAGCCAACAAACACATGAAAGAATGCTCAACATCATTAATTATTAGAGAAATGCATATCAAAACTACAATGAGATGTCATCTCACACCGGTCAGAATGGCCATCCTCAAAAAATCTACAAACAATAAATGCTGGAGAGGATGTGGAGAAAAGGGAACCCTTCTACACTGTTGGTGGGAATGAAAATTGATACAGCCACTATGGAGAACAGTATGGAGATTCCTCAAAAAACTAAAAATAGAACTACCATACGACTCAGCAATCCCACTACTGGGCATATACCCTGAGAAAACCATAATTCAAAAAGAGGCATGTACCACAATGTTCATTGCAGCTCTATTTACAATAGCCAGGACATGGAAGCAACCTAAGTGTCCATGGACAGATGAATGGATAAAGAAGATGTGGCACATATATACAATGGAATATTACTCAGCCATAAAAAGAAACGAAATTGAGTTATTTGTAGTGAGGTGGATGGACCTAGAGTCTGTCATACAGAGTGAAGTAAGTCAGAAAGAGAAAAACAAATACTGTATGCTAACACATATATATGGAATCTAAAAAAAATAAAAAAATAAAAATGGTTCTGAAGAATCTAGAGGCAGGACAGGAATAAAGACGCAGATATAGAGAGTGGACTTGAGGACACGGGGAGAGGGAAGGGTAAGCTGGGACGAAGTGAGAGAGTGGCATGGACTTATATACACTACCAAATGTGAAATAGATAGCTAGTGGGAAGCAGCTGCATAGCACAGGGAGATCAGCTCAGTGCTTTGTGACCACCTAGAGCGGTGGGATAGGGAGGGTGGGAGGGAGACACAAGAGGGAGGAGATATGGGGATATGTGTATATGTATAGCTGATTTACTTTGTTATAAAGCAGAAACTAACACACCATTGTGAAGCAAGTATTCTCCAATAAAGATGTTAAAAGAAAAAAAAATCTGAACAGGTAAGGACTCCGGTATTCACTACAATTGGATATAGGACAAGATCTATAATTCACAGACTGGGTAAACTTCTCCCATTCTAAATATGCAACAATTTTCATCTGGCCTATATTAAATTATTTTATAACATATAGAACACAAATTCACACCCAAAATGGAAATATGTTTCTGTTCCATTTTACTGCTTAACTATAGATGTTAGAAACAATAAAGTTTGAACTTTAGCTGTGCAAAATATTTATATCAAAGAACTGAATCTTACTTCTAGCAGCATGAGCACTTTCCAAGGAATATAGGACAGCTAAATGGTTTGAGGTAGTTCCTTTTTTCACATCTGGATATCATATGTGCAAAATGATTATCTGATGAAAAGCTGGAAGAATTCGTATTTAATATTTTTCTAATTAAAAGAGCTTTTGACATGAATTTTTAAAACTTTATTAATTTCCCCCTTGTCATCCTTTTGCTATTTTCTCGTTAAGTAAATTGAGAGCAAAATAAACTTATAGAAAAAGATGAAAGTAATAGCCAAAATCCAACCACTCAATTGTCAAACAGTGAATAGATTTGTTGTTTTAAACAATTTTATAATTATATTTAAATATGCTTATATCAAGTAGCAAAACTTTATCATTTTTTCATTTTTTTCTTTCATCAATTTTTATGCCAAGAATATGCTTAATTACTTTTTATTAATTTATATAAACATAATTATTATTTGCTTATCTTTATTTTGCATCAATACAAAAGAATAATCGTGATTTAGAAGACTGATTAAAAATATAACCATTGTTTAATATTTTCCTCTGTTGAGGTTCTTTTAAAGTTTTATCTTAATAGGCCAGATAAGTTTATTTAATGTTTCATTCTCCCTTTAAGCTGCTACTGTAAATGAACATTTTTTGGTTACTATGGAAATTTTTAATTATGAATGTATTCTCTCTTGCTGAAATAAATTTTTTTAAATTAATTAATTTATGTATTTATTTTTGGCTGCGTTGGGTCTTCGTTGCTGCACACGGGCTTTCTCTAGTTGCGGCAAGCGGGGGCTAATCTTCGTTGCAGTGCGCGGGCCTCTCATTGGGGTGCCTTCTCTTTGTTTCAGAGCACGGGCTCTAGGCGCGCGGGCTTCAGTAGTTGTGGCACGCGGGCTCAGTAGTTGTGGCACATGGTCTTATCTGCTCTGCGGCATGTGGGATCCTCCCGGACCAGGGATCGAACCCGTGTACCCCGCATTGGCAGGCAGATTCTCAACCACTGTGCCACCAGGGAAGCCCTGAAATAAATTCTTAATTTTACAAGTAAAGCTACGATTAATTCATATTTTATTAACATTATTTTCCATTTTTACAAAGTTTTAGTTAAAATCTTGCAAAATTAGAATATTACCCACTCAAACCTCTCACTTTGAAAACATAATAAAAAGAAAAATGATAACTATTTCTCAAGCATAATTTCATATAATATAAGAGAGAAAGTGTGGTTATTTGTCTACATAATTTTTATTCACTTAATTCATGAAACTATCTGCTGTATTACAGTGCATTGCAATAGTTACATTGCATTGCAATTTTCGGTTAAATCATTTCAATGGAAGAAAGCATTTATGGACTGTAAAGTATTACACTTACAAAAGCAATTTTTTTTCCAGTGCTTTCAATAATAAAGATACTTTTATAGTCTTTTTGTATATCATCATGGTAAGAAAAAAAATAACTAATTGGTTTATCGGAACCAACTAAAAAAAAAAAAAGATTTCCTTATTTGTTCTTCAAGCCGCACTGTTCCGAGTTTCTTGATCTCCTCAATAGTACAATTTTGCTTGCAGCATAGTTTGTAACCATGAAGAGTATATTTAAAATAAACAACAATAGGGATAAGCTATTCAATTTTAAAAATAGAATCCTCTACTGAATAAAATTTTCCTACATTTTAAGATATTGGATGATAACCTGAGCACTGTTGACAGTTAACTGTGGGATCTTAGGCAAGTCTGTTCTTAATTTTGAGTCTCAATTTACTAATCCGAAAAAAAGAGGGGCTTCCCTGGTGGCGCAGTGGTTGAGAATCTGCCTGCCAATGCAGGGGACACGGGTTCGAGCCCTGGTCTGGGAGGATCCCACATGCCGCGGAGCAACTGGGCCCGTGAGCCACAACTACTGAGCCTGCGCGTCTGGAGCCTGTGCCCCGCAGCGGGAGGGGCCACGATGGTGAGAGGCCCGCGCACCGCAATGAAGAGTGGCCCCCGCACCACGATGAAGCGTGGCCCCCGCTTGCTGCAACTGGAGAAAGCCCTCGCAGGAAGCGAAGACCCAACACAGCTATAAATAAATAAATAAATAAATAAAGTAGCTATTAGTTTAAAAAAAAAAAAAAAAGAGAGAATGGCATACACATCCTTTATGGAGGGACAAACAATATGCACAGATGTAAGATTAAGAGCCCAAACCTTTAGGCAGGCAGAGCTGAGTGAAACCTAACTTTCAGAAATGATGTGTGAAATGATATGATTTTGGACAAATTACTTCACCCCTATAAACTGTAGCTGTATTTGTAAAATGAGGATTACCATATTTGCCAGACAAGGAACGATAAACAGAACTATCATGTTGGGAGTATACCAGAGGAGGTGTGTAGCAGGAAACAAAGCAAGATGTGTGACAGGGAGGATTGTGGCATGAGGGAGATGCTGACTCAGACCAAAGCAGAAGCAGAAGAGTTGGTGAGATGTGGTTAGATTCAGGATGTATTTTGAAGGAGAAGCTAAGAGAACTTGCTGATTAATTGCATATCAAAGGAGAGGAAAAAGAGAGACTAACTAACTCTTAGATCTTTGACCTGGATAATTAAGTGAATTATATATGATTAAGTGAGAGGGAATCTAAGAAAGCACAGCTGGGAGCAAAGGGGTGCTTGGTGAAATATTAAGAGGTCAGTGCTGACTACCTTAATTTGAGATACCTCTTCTCTAGTAAAGAAAAATTTTCAACTGGGTTAAATACGAAGGAAATAAGACAGTTTCAGAAAGTAAATTTAGTAATATTGAGAGCCACTGTTGATCCAAACAAAACTAGTTTCTAAGTAGTAGAAGAAACAAAAATTTGATTAGGGTAGAAGGATAAGATGTGAAGACAGAGAAAAATGTGAAGAGTTTTCCCAAAAGAGATGCAGTGATATGGAAAGAAGAGCTGAATAGGGAGATAGAGAAAGGGTCATATAATATATTTAAATTGGGGGATATTATGGCATATTTTACGCTGATGAAGTGACTCAGTACAGAGAGTAGAACTGATAAATGTAGTGAGGGATGCGGAGATGATTTCAGAAGCGAAAACTTTGAGAAGGTGAAATGGTGTTGATTTTATATCTATGTGTTAAGATTAGCCTTAGAAGAAGCAGGAGTAGTTTGACCACAATTACAAGAGTGAAAGCAGCATATTTTGTTACAGCTCCAGTGGGCTCATATATCTCTCTCTCTCTCTCTCTCACACACACACACACACACACAGATCTTCTTTGTTTTGCATCATGAAAAAACAGCCAAAGCCTAAATGTGAATACTGTTATGTAAACTGGGTCATAGGGTAAAAAAGAATAGAAGTTGTAACAATAATCTAAATATGCCATGGGGAATCTAGCAGAGATTGTGAAATCAAGGAATCCCATAAATGTTAGTATTGATATATTTGGAAAACAACTTCCAAAATATTAAAATAATAGCTCCTCATTTATTCACTGTTATAAGACTCTGGATTCTTTCTACTGTAGTTGACAGAACCCAACTCAGACTAAAGCAAAGGAGAATTTATTTGCTCAGGGAACTGAAAAGTTCAGAGATATCTGCTAACTTCAGAAACAGACTAGAGTTCAAACATGTCATTGAATATCTGTATCTCTCTAGAATCAATCAGTGATTTACTCTGGTTACATTTATTCTCAAACAGATTTCCACCTTATGCTGGAAGGTGGCTAATGGCAGCTCCACACTTACATTCTTCCAGCTCAAAAGCTTCTCTGGGAAATATGGCTACCGCTTCCTAATAACTCAAAAACATTCCCAAGACTGAGTCCTAGTAGGCCATCTGGGGTCACCGTTTATCACTTCTGTAAAGTATAGTAGGATGCCCCAGAACTGAATGATAGCATCATCTCCACCAAATCCTCATGGGCTGAGAGTGAAGTGGTAATTTCAAGGCAATGGATCTTGGTGATTGATTGAAAAAGGCCCAAATATTAACAAAAATCAAGTGTGATTTCAAGTTCCTTAGTTTGGGAAACTGAGTACATGTTAAAACAGTGAAAATGGCTAAATGTGAAAACAGAAACAGTAGCAAGTTTAAGGCAAGAATAGGATAACACCCAGTTTTGAACAATTTACTTTCAGGTGGCATTGGGATAATTACTTGGAATCGTTTAAGAAGAAATACATGTTCATAGATTATGTAAAAAGCTTAGCAAGTGAAAAAAATTCTGTTTATATAGTACATTTAATTGTATATATTATTTTGAGCTTTATATAAATATTATGTTTATAAAAAATCTGCTATCAGAATCCTTGTGTAGAGTACAACAGATGTTTCAGTGTATAATTGGTTGCTTCAGAGAGCAAGTATGACAGTGTTTTTTATTCTTTGAGCTTAAATAAATTAAAAAAATAATGATGCTTTAATAAAGATTGAAATAATGACAAAAATCATTCTTTATTTTACTAGGGAGCTAAGATTTTCAATAACAAAACAGGTCTGATATGTAAACCATGTATAAACTTAAGAATCTGATTTTAGGTTGGTACAAGCTTAATAAAACATGGCTGCTGGTTCTCCTCTGTCCCCCAAATGACTTTCCCTTCCCCTTGGACAAGCAAAGAAGCCCCAGTTCCAGGGGAAAAAAAGCTATGGATACAAAATTTTAAATAAATTGGCCCCTAAGTGAAGGTAGCAAAAGTGTCCATATTCACTCATGCCTCACAGAGTTCCTTTCACACGGCTAAATGGCCATGTATTTTTATATTCTCTGTAAATAGGACATAAAATAGCATAATGGTTCAATGAGTTCCATATCTGAAACTGTGGTCCAGTTTAGTCATTTGGGTTCTTTGACTGCAAGCAACAGAGGCTGATTTAGACTAAGCTAAACAAAATATATATGTGTATTGGAAGTTACAGTTTAGTCATAAAATCGAAGAGATTATGGGCTGAATTATTTCCCCGTAAATACATAAGTTGAAGTCCCAATTCCCCAGTACCTCAGAATATGAACTGTATTTGGAGATATTCAATACAATCCTTAAAGAGGTAATTAAAGTAAAGTGAGGTCTTATAGGTGGACCCTAATTCAATATGACTGACGTCTTTATAAGAGGAGATTGGACACAGGCATGCACAAAGGAAAGACCATGTGAAGACAGAGGGCCATCCACAAGCCTAAAAAGAAACCAACCCTTGATCTTGGACTTCCAACCTCCAGAACTATGAGAAAATAAGTTTATATTGTTTAAGCTTCCCAATCTGTGGTACTTTGTTACGGAAGCCCTAACAAATATGTTACTGAACAACCAAGTCTCAGAAAGAATGCAAATAAGGTGATCTCCAGGAATTGTAAAAACTAGTGAATAGTTACCTCAGTATCAGAGCCTGTGTACTAAATAAGTGTAACTCTGTTCGTCTTTACACAAATTCAATCAAAGTACAAAATTCCAGAAGAAAGACGCTGATTGGCTAAGGCTAACATTCCTACCTCTTGGCCAGGACAAAAAATTATCTTGTTTTACAGCTATACCAAAACTGTATAAAACAAGAAAGGGATAGCACCTAAATAATAAATACTTCCTACAACAACTATTAACATCTTTCAGAATGTCACACTCTCAACAGAGGAAGATCAAGTATAGAATCCTAAAGTCTACAGAGTAGGAAAAAGACCAGAATATTCTAAGACCAGACAGAAACTCTGCATGTCTGGAGAGGGATGGGCGGGCATAGTATTAGGCTATACGATCAGAGAGGAAGGGAGAGAGAGGCTGTATCTTTTAGAGATGGTTTCATAGGTCATAGAAAGAAGTTTACATTTAATTCTCAGTGCAATGTGAAACAACTGCAGTTTTATTTAGACCCCAGATAGCCAAATAAGACTCAATCTTGGAAAATTGTTTGAACTATTATGAAGGGGTAGTCATATTTCCTAGAGAAGCTACTGAGCTGGAAGAATGCAAGTGTGGAGCTGCCATTATCCACCTTCCATCACTTACAACAATGTGAATATACTAAAAACTCCTGAATTATATAACTTTGAGGGTGAATTTTATAGAATGTAAATTAAGTTATATATCATTAAGCCCGTTACTGAAAAAAAAAATGGAGATTTAACAGTATATCAAAATTGAAAATGAACTGATCAGAAAAATTTAAATCTCTTACCATTGACCCAGTCTTTAATGAATGTCTTTGATGTGGGTGGCTTTCAATGGACAAACATCTACAAAATGACTATCTTTTATTCCTTTGCAGCCAACTGAGTTAGAGTATCTCTATTAAACAAACAAGTTCTGTTTCTTGGACACATTTACATCCTTCTGTGAACATGGGTTAAGGTGGGAAAGACTTAAAAAGTCTATATTGCTCCATTTCTCCATCTGATATAATAACCATAGAAATCTGGATTTTTTAGGTGTAGCATGATGTGCTAAGGAATCTATTCATGAGTTATTTAAAATACTAAGGAATGGGAAAAGATTTCTCAGTACAAAGAATTAAAGTTGCAAAATTTCTCAATATTTTTCTTTACACTTCCTTCCCCTTTTGCATGTGGGTGTTTCTGGTGTTCAGTTCTGTACTACCCAACAGGTAAATTAAACATCTGAACAGATTCCAGCAAAACAAGAGCACCAAAGTAGTAAAATTATTGAAATAATTTCATACAGGATTTTTTTTTAAAACCACAAAAGCTGTCATAAATCAAAAAATAATGAAATGTTTATTTGACTTCCTTACTCTATTTTATTTGGGGGTTATGTAATTTGAAATCCATATACAGAAACATGATCTTAGTTCAATAATGCTTTAAGGGCGTTCCTGAGTGTGTTTCATTAGAAGAGAAGAGAGGAATTGGCAAATGATTGAAATTTATGGAATCTCCTTGCACATCTGTTTTTTCAGTCTTTGAAGGTATCATGTGTTCAATAAAATCTCCTGAATCTTTACTGACTAAATACTTCCTGTGGAACCATAGTACAGAGAGAGGATGATTCTTTTTAGCTGGTTCAGAGATGAAGACTTAGAATAGGCGTTAGAAAACATGGGGGCTCAAGCTGACCAAGAATAAGTCAAATGATTGATAAATGCACAGAGAATTATGGTAATTTTAGAGACTATGGATTTAGTGTGCTTATAATCATGATGGTTTAATTTTTTTTTCTCCAATCGTAGGCAGCAATCTGATAAGATGTTTGGTGTTCAGAGCAGAGTTTTGTTTGTTTTTGTTTTTTCTTTTTTTTCCTGGCAAATATGTTAGTAAGATAAGTGTGCTATAAAATGGGGGCTACTGGAGAGAAAACAGTTGAGACAATCAAGCTTGTGGTTCTAGTAGGTTTAGGGAAAAGATACCAAGAAGAGACATATAGACTGAGGAATTATCAAAAGACCGGAAATCTCCATGAGAACACAGAGCAGAAGCATTGCAAACAAGATGATGACGACCTTGGATTGATGGGTCTGGTGTTCAGAGAGTAAATACTGTTAGATGTTTCTGAGGTGGGGTTTTTCCAGGCCCTGAAGTTCCCAGGATGTGTCCCTGGGAATAGGTGGCTGTAGTGGACTCAGTGAGAACACTGCTGACATAAAAAAGATCCAAGAGGAGTTACATGAACAGTAAAATATCTCATAATTATGGTAGAGGTTTTGGTGGAGGTGAAAGCTATACATCATGTTTCTAAAGGAATAAGGCCAAGTCACTCAAAGGAGAGTAGCTGACTTTAGGTTTCCTGTCATTTCTCTACGCAACTAAGATTTGACTTTTTCTACATGATTTCCTCTCTGTGTCTCCAGCTTGCTGACTGTAGATCCTGGTACTTTTCAGCCTCCATAATCCTGTGAGCCAATTCCTTATAATAAATAGCTTCATACCTTATTGGCTCTATTTCTCTAGACAACTCTAACACATGGAAGTAACAAAATTTGGGTAGGTCTTTTTGCCCCCAGTATAGATCTCTGTCCTACTCCCTCCCTTTCTATCTTCATGAAAGTTCTAAGAACGTCCTTATTTCTTTCATTGAATTTCTGACCTATCTCTCAGTGGGTATTAACCAAAACTGTAATTTAATAAGAATGCTTGAAGTATGATTTTTTTTCCAGCTTTAATTTAGCACTGCCTGTAGGTTTCCGGGAAGTTTCTCAGAGTACACAGGGGCCTGATTCATCTACACACTTACCTAAAAAGAAGAATTCACACTAAATAAAATAAGCACTTCTCCAGAAATGTAATAGTGTAACACCCATTGA
Organism: Balaenoptera acutorostrata; assembly: GCF_949987535.1. Lineage (NCBI taxonomy): Eukaryota > Metazoa > Chordata > Mammalia > Artiodactyla > Balaenopteridae > Balaenoptera > Balaenoptera acutorostrata. The sequence goes on from NC_080065.1 coordinate 147,903,626, forward strand.
GATGTTCTTATAAATAACCCCAAGTGAAGAACATTAGAAATAGGTACACATTTATATCCATGTCTCTATTATAGAAAAAATATGAAATATGGATAAAATATCTAGTATCCTTAATAATATCTATGTATACTTATATTCTGTTCACACATTGGCACTTATTAGTATGCTTGAATAACATTATTTGCAATGATAAAAACATTTTTATAGTACATTAAATATATTTTAAATTACATAATCAAATTAAACACTATTGTTATGCTATTTCCCTAATATAAGCAATAAATAAAAGATTTAAACATAATATATCAAAACATAGGGCAAGATGAGTGCCTTTTAGAAGTTGTTTCTTATGGATAAAGAAGAGGTGGCACATATATACAATGAAATATTACTCAGCCATAAAAAGAAACGAAATTGAGTTATTTGTAGTGAGGTAGATGGACCTAGAGTCTGTCATACAGAGTGAACTAAGTCAGAAAGAGAAAAACAAATACTGTATGCTAACACGTATATATGGAATCTAAAAAGAAAAAAGAAAAAATGGTTCTGATGAACCTAGGGGCAGGACAGGAATAAAGACGCAGACATAGAGAATGGGCTTGAGGACATGGCGGGGAGGGGGAAGCTGGGGCGAAGTGATAGTAACATCGACATACATACACTACCAAATGTAAAATAGATAGCTAGTGGGAAGCAGCCGCATAACACAGGGAGATCAGCTCGGTGCTTTGTGACCACCTAGAGTGGTGGGATAGGGAGGGTGGGAGGGAGACACAAGAGGAAGGGGATATGGGGATATATGTATACGTACAGCTGATTCACTTTGTTATACAGCAGAAACTAACACACCATTGTAAAACAATTACACTCCAATAAAGATGTTAAAAAAATGTTAAAAAAAATGTTGGGCAAAAGTGAACACAATATACAGAACATTAAACAAAACAAAAAAAGTTGTTTCTTAGTCTTGTGCATCAGAAACAGAAATAAAACGGAAATGACAAAAGTTAGCTTAATGATTATTTTACATTTACTAGAACAACATCTTCAGAATGATTACAGTTTCTGATCCAGGTCACACTATATAGACATGAACTGTTACTACGTTTCACATCTAGAATAATACTTTTTTATTAGTGACTAAAATGAAGCCACCGCCCTTGAGCAACAAGGTACTGTGGGCTAAAGTGAGATCATCTTTTATCTTTCACAAAGTCTTAAGGGACTTGTGTTTATAAAACCTTCAATATAACTGACTGATGTGATCTTGCGAAATACAAGTAGTTTTTAATGGGTTGGTTGGGACACTTTGGGAATTGCTTTTTTTTTTGCCATATTCATTTTCCCTCATTTGACGATGTTTTCTGGCATTCAGATTCTGCCACCCAGCACATTGTGGGTGTTGAAGGTACACAATTACGTTTTTCTCAATGATTTTCTTGGCATAAAGAGCCAATATGGAGCCCAATAAATATCCCTCAGATGTGCAAATACATGAAGAGCACTCCAGGAGAGAAGTATAACTGAATAACAACCTTGAATTGCTCATGACACCATGGTTCTTATCTGGTCACATATATCTCCCTGAATATGCATTATTTGAATATCCTTCAAGCTTGATCCAACAGCAGAGGCTGAAGAAATGGATGCAAAAAATCCTTTATTCAATTTGCAGTTTTTCACTCTATTCTCATATGAATTACCACCTGAATTGTTTCTATCCATTGTAAAATGACAGTTATTAAAAATGTCATGTGTTCATGGACTATAGGCATGTATATATCCATACGCACACAAATGTGTGTGTGTGTGTGTATATATACATATATATTATTGGGAAGAATGGAAACAATAAAATGAAGTTTATTCATTCACATGCTCACTCAAGCAATATGTATTAAATACATTTTATGTGTCAAACATTGTACTAAGTACTCTGGAAGTAACTCTTTGAACATCAGCTTACATTCTAAGTGGGAGGAGGGATACTGTTAAACAAAGAATTACATAAAATATTTATTATTATGATAAGTGCACAATAGACTACTATGTTCTGTGAGAATATCTAATTGAAGAATCAAAACTATTTATTTGGAGTAGGAAATTGGAAATAGGTAAATTTAACTGTGAAATTGACATTTAAGTTGCAACTTGGAGTATGAGATGCAAGGTCAAGAGGATTAACAAGTGATATCCATCATAATAGATCTATTCCTTGGTCTATAAATTCAGAAATCTCTTAGGGATATGCCTCAGTAGAAAAGACTAGATAGGGGCTTCCCTGGTGGCGCAGTGGTTGAGAATCTGCCTGCTAATGCAGGGGACACGGGTTCGAGCCCTGGTCTGGGAGGATCCCACATGCCACGGAGCAGCTGGGCCCGTGAGCCACAACTATTGAGCCTGCGCGTCTGGAGCCTGTGCCCCGCAACGGGAGGGGCCGCGATAGTGAAAGGCCCGCGCACCGCGATGAAGAGCGGTCCCCGCACCGCGATGAAGAGTGGCCCCCGCTTGCCGCAACTAGAGAAAGCCCTCGCACGAACCGAAGACCCAACACAGCCAAAAATAAATAAATAAATAAATAAATAAAGTAGCTATAAAATTAAAAAAAAAAAAAAAATTCCACTAGTCTTCACACCGGACAAGAGGTTGTCCAGGGAGTTTAAAATCTAAGAAGTTTCAAGGAAGTTAGTTTACCTTTGAGTTAGGTCATACATCCCCTCTGTGATTGCTGTACATGAATACATAGCTCTTTAAAAAAAAAAAAAAAAAAAAAAGAAAAGACTAGATAATGAATGAAAGCTGGGCATCAAGTCTGTGAATAATTACCAATACCCCTTACCACCATTACAGATGAAATATCATTTTGCAGCTGAAGACTGAGGCCAAAAAATGTTTTTGAGAAGAAAACTAGTTTATTGCTTCTATTTCTCTGTTCCAGGTCCTATTTTCTTCATAAATCCTTTTCTCATTTTGACCCCCAAGAGGGTCCTGAAAAAGGATTATGAAATAGTGACAGAAGAAGTATTTGAACAAAAGGCAAATAATAGACAGGAAAACAGAATATTACACATTTGTTGCAGACATAAATCTCTGTTGACAAATTCTGGCTTGCAAAATACGAAAATTCTTCCTTCCTGATGCTATAGAAATAGGGTCTAATTTAGTGCCAAGACATGGACTGGGGACAGGGCATCTGTTCTCAAGCATCAGTTCACAGAGTTGACAGTGAAATTTCATTGCCCCTGCCTGTATGGTCCTGTGCGATCTAGTGGTTCTCCAAAGCTTCTGAGCTATTCCTGGGGGACAGACATCTGCTTGTAGCCCCATTTGCATAATCTACCAGAACATCATTTCTATCTTGGTGTCTTGCCTCCCAGGTGGTAGAGCTGGGAAGCATGGCACAGCTCCCTTGCTCTTTCCCAACCTACATATATTTCCAGGCTTTTCTATTCCCCTAGCCTGGGGGAATTTACTTGTAGTCTGAGTGAAATCTTTCTTTTTTCATGTTTCTTCAAACCACTTTGTTTAAGCCTATCACTATCAGACCTTTTGGAAACAAAAGCTAAAAACTAAAGTGTATTCATTGCTTTCTGCCCTGTAGCAAGGGAGGATAGAATTTTGCTGCCTGCTTTACTGGGGAAAATATAGAGGTAAAATGAAGAGGAAGAAATAAAACATAAAGATTTCAAAATATTTCCCAAAGATTTCAAAATATGAATGTGTGGTCTAGAAGAAATGATTAAAAATGAAACAAACATAGATAATCCATTGATAAGTGAAATAAAATTGAGCCTTCAACTGCAGTCTCCAAATCCAGTCTGCCAAGCCTTTTTATTTGATCTCTGGAATCTGCAATATGTAAGGTCTAGTACATACTAGATCTAAATGTTTGTCAAAATTTTCCAAAAAATGTGAAGTGCGTATGTTTTCATAATAGATTTTTTCAAAATACTCTTTTGTGGTATTTCTGAAATTACATATATGGCCTAATTCCCTATTATACTATTCCTACAGATCTTCTCAAGAAAAGATAGCTTACCACTTAGAAATATAGGATACAAAAGTCCATGTATATGGAAAAGTTTGTACAAGAGTTTACAAACTGGCAGGCCGCCAATTAATCTGCACTGAGTCACGGGCTGCCTTCCCTAGACAGCAGATTCTGAATCAGAGGTTAGCATGTAGGCATTTTATTAGGAAGTGCTATTGGGATTACCACCTGTGGAATGGGAGGGACTGGACTAGAGAATTTGCAGTCTTAACGATGGCCCCAGCCAACCCCACAGGAGCTCTGAAGCTAAGATGGCCTTCTATATTTGTCTCAAGTTCTGGGGAGGGGGCTAGACATTTGTATCCACGTTACTGAATGTTGGCTGCTCCAATAAATATTTGTGCTTAGCTACAAGCCTCTTCAGCTGATGGAATTTGGAAAAGGATTCACAGCACTCGCAGCAGGTAGAGAAATAAGTGCTTCAGTCTTAAAAGGAGATTTGCAGCAAGAGGCATACCATAACATCCATTACACATAGTATTTAAGGAAGAAGATGAAAAACAATGGTGTGCATATAAGCAAATAAGTCAATGGAACAGAACTGAGAGCTCAGATATATCCCCAAGCAAAAGTGGAAAACCGTTATACAATAGAGGGGATATTATAAAGCAGTGAAGAAAATAGAAACCATTTTATGCTTGGTACTGGAATAATTGCATTACAATTACAACAAAAAATAGATCCTTAATACTACCCATTCACAAAAATATATTCCAGATAATAAAGGATTTTAATGGAAAAGTACTTCAAAGCTATAAGAAAATATACTAGATGTTTTTATTTATAGGAAGAAATAATTTATTAGATAAAACCCAAGATCAGATGCTATTAAGAAAAAACAAAATAAAGTTGACAACATTAAAATTAAAAAATGTGTGTGACAAAATATGCTGGAAACAAAGTAATTGACTAGGAGAATGCAATGGTTGAATATGTAACAGCAAAGTATTTTTTATTTATATAAATTAATATGAAATTTTTAAATAATTTTATTAATTTATAAATTAATATGAAAGATGAGCAACTAAGTAATAAAATGGATAAGAACTGTAAATAGGTGATTCCACTAGGAAGAAATACAAAAAGGCCATAAAATATTTTTAAAAATCTTAATAGTAAAGATATGCAAATTAAAACAACAATGAGATATGTCAAATGTATCAGATTAGAAAAAAAAAAAAAAAGGCTGACAATATTGCCAACATCAAGATTGGTGCAAAGGAGACAAGAATTTTCATGTATTAGGGTTGATGAATTGATGTATTGGTAAAACAACTTTGGAAAACAATTTTGCAATGTCTAATAAAGGTGAAAATGCACGAGCATAAAATCCTTCAAGGGTATTTTATACATGTATAATAAGGGACATGTAAAAGGATATGCATTATTAACATTATTTGTCATCTAAAACATGAGAAACAACCCAACTCAAATGTTTGTAGAGTGGTGAATATAAAATTAAATTGTAATACAGCAAGTCTAGAAAGTGATATTTAGTGAAAGAAGCAAATGACAGATTGATATAGTATAATAACATTTTTGTAAATTAAAAACATAAACTTATCTAATGCACAAACACACATGTGGTAAAAATACAAAAGCATGTACTTTAAAGGCATATAACATATTAAGATATTATTTGACTTTCTCAAGGGAGTAGAAAAGAATCTGGAAAGACACAAACAGAACTACAGCTTGATTTGTAATTTTCTATGTCCAAAACATTTTAGCTAAAGAGAAAATACATGTTTACATTTATAATCTCCTGCTATGTGGCAGAATGCATGGGAATTACTCTCTACACATTTCTATATTTGAAAAACTCTTCAAAATAAAATAACTAATACTAATAATTGAAGGTTAATTAGCAGTATAACTAAGTAGTAATACTGCCAGTCTCCTTCAGACAAATAAACAATAAAAAAATAAATAAAATAAAAAAATAACTATTGTCAATTTGTCAGTTCTTCCTAACTTAACCTATAGATTCAATGCAATCTCAATAAAAATCCCACCAAGTTATTTTATGAACATTGACAAACTGATTCTAAAGTTTATATGGAGAAGCAGAAGATCCAGAATAGCCAATATGCTATTGAAGTAAAAGAACAAACTTGGAGGACAGAAGTTACCTGACTTCAAGACAACATCAAGACTACAGTAATCAAGACAGTGTGGTACTGGTGAAAGAACAGACAAATAGATCAATGGAAAAGAACAGACAGCCCAGAATAGACCCCCATAAATATAATCAACTAATGTTCAACGAAAGAGCAAAGGCAATACAATGGGGCAAAGATAGTCTCTTCAACAAATAGTGTTGGAACAGCTGGGTGTCACATGCAAAAAAGTGAATCTAGACACAGACCTTACATCTTTCATAAAAATTAACTCAAGATAAATCATAGCCCTAAATGTAAAACACAAAATTATCAAAATCCTGGAAGATAACCTGGATGACCTTGGGTATGGTGATGCCTTTTTTAGATACAATACCAAAGACATAATCCATGAAAGAAATAATTGGGAAGCTAGACTTCATTTGAGTTAAAAACTTCTGCTCTGCCGAAGACAATGTCAAGAGAATGAGAAGATAAGCCACAGACTGGGAGAAAAATATTTGCAAAAGATATATCTGATAAAAGACTGTTATCCAAAATATACAAGGACCTTTAAAAACTCAAAAATAAGAAAACAAACAACCTAAGTGGGCCAAAAAGACCTTAACAGACACCTCATCAAAGAAGATATACAGATGAAAAATAAGCATATGAAAATATGTTCCATATCATATGTCATCAGGAAAATCAAATTAAGACAGCAATGTGTTACCACGGCATTTTATTAGAATGGCCCAGATCCAGAACGCTGACAACACCAAATGCTGGTGAGAACGTGTAGCAACAGAAACTCTCATTTATTGCTGGTGGGAATTCAAAATGGTACAGCCACTCTGGAAAACAGTTTGGTGGTTTCTTAGAAAACTAAACCTACTCTTACCATATGATCCCATTATTGTGCTCCTTGGTATTTACCCAAAGGAGCTGAAAACTTACATCGATGCAAAAACCTGTGCGTGGGTATTTATAACAACTTTACTCATAATTGCCACAACTTGGAAGCAACCAAGGTGTCCTTCAGTATTGAACACATAAATATATTGTGGTACATCCAAAGAACAGAATATTAGTCCATGTTAAAAGGAAATGAGCTATCACGCCATGAAAAGATGAGGAGAAAACTTACATGCATTTTGCTAAGTGAAAGAAGCCAATCTGAAAAGCTATATACTATATGATTCCAACTATAGGACATTCTGGAAAAGGCAAAACTATGTAGAGAGTAAAAAGATCAGTAATTTCCAGGTGCTCAGCTGGGGGAGGGCTGCATAGGTGGAGCACGGAGGATTTTTAGGGCAATGAAAATACTCTGTATGATACTCTAGTAGTGGATACATGTCATTCTACATTTCCCAAACCCAGAGAATGTACGAAACCAAGAGGGAACCCCGATGTAAACTGTGGACTTTGGGTGACAGTGATGTGTCCATGTAGGTTCACCAATTGTAGCAAATGGGCCCCTCTGGTGGGAGAAGTTGATAATGGAGAAGGCTGTGCACGTGTATGAGTAGGGGATGTGTGGGAAATCTCTGCACATTCCTCTTAATTTTGCTGTGAACTTAAAATTTCTCTTAAAAAATAAAGTAAAAAAGTGTAATATTTTTACCACATAAATAAAACACTGTCTCCTTCTTACCTTAAATATAAGAAGCTATCCAGCAACCCCACTCCTAGGCATATATCCAGACAAAACTACAATTCGAAAAGATGCACACACCCCTATGTTCATAGCAGCACTATTCACAATAGCCAGGACATGGAAACAACCTAAGTGTCCATAGACAGATGAATGGATAAAGAAGATGTGGTGTGTGTGTGTATACACACACACATGCAATGCAATACTACTCAGCCATTAAAAAGAATGAAATGATGCCATTTGCAGCAACATGAATGGACCCAGAGATTATCATATGAAGTAAAGTAAGTCAGAAGGAGAAAGACAAATACCATATCACTTATATGTGGAATCTAAAATACGACACAAATGAACCAATCTACTAAACAGAAACAGACTCACAGTCACAGAGAATAGAATTGTCATTGCCAAGGGGGAGGGGGGATGGAGGAGGGATAGACTGGGAGTTTGGGATTAGCAGATGCAAACTATTATATATAGCATGGATAAACAATAAGGTCCTACTGTGTAGAACAGGGAACTATATTCAATATCCTATGATAAACCATAATGGACAAGATTACAAAAAAGAATATATGTATGTATAACTGAATCACTTTGCTGTACAGCAGAAATTAACACAACATTGTAAATCAACTATACTGCAATAAAATTTTAAAAATAAGAAGATATGTGGCATTTTGCTAATGTAGTTTCAAAGTATAAATTGGCTGGAGCTTCACAGTAACTGCCTCTTTCCTATAAAATGTATTATCTCCAGTTTAGTGTCTGATTTCTGGTTTTGCTAGAATCGTCTGCTTCCAACTCTCCTCTCATAATTCATGCCTTCTCCATTCTGTATTATTCCATTTTATCTTGGGTTTTAGCTCAGATACTACCCCAGATGAAGTAATCAATAGATAATGTGAATAAAGTTGATCCAAATAACTAAGTGAAAGTCATCAATAACTGTTTCATTGACTGATATTTATTTATATCCTATCTTGTTCCATGAAAGTTTTGAGGAGCATCACAGAAAAAGAAAAATGCAAAGTATAGAATAGAAATAGAAAAACAGGGACAGGAATAAGAGAAGACGAACACAAACAAAAGTCAGCTATAATTCAGTTTTGACTTTGAGTTTCCAGGCAGCAAGGTCAAAAGGAGAAACATGCTCAGTTGTACAGTCTGTGAAAAGAAGAATGTGTCAATTTCTTATCAAGGCAAATATTTTCCTGTCACTTAGTTTTACAAGATATTTCCCAGGTGGGACTTATAATATAATAGATACTAACTGAGGTAATGGGTGTAATTTATTTTGATTTCTTTCCTGTAGGAGACTTAAAAAAAAAATCTCAGTTTGTAACTTAGAAATGCAACCCAGGAAGAGTAATTCTGGGAGGAGCTAAACTAGGGTGGTTCAACTATTTAGGCCTTTGATGGCCTGAGTGCTTTAACTGAGCATCAGGTCTTTTTCTATTAGCCATTGGAGAGTGGCTGGATTAACCATATCAGATGACAATGGAATTCAGGCAGAATATCTTAAAATATTAAGAAAGATATTAAGAAACATATTGAGAAAGTATTTCTCAAATTTTTCACAAGCCTCTCACCAGGCTTCTGCACTTAATTTGTGCAGATTGTGCCTGGCCCAGCAGCTGAGTGTGCCAGTGGCAACAGAAACGTAGCCAGCACTCCTCTCCCTACGCCTTCAGCTCAGAGTAAGGGGTATCTTGTTGTAATTAATCTACCTACAGGGGGTTCCTTGCCTGTGAGAGACCTCTTAGAAGGCAGTTTAACATTCACTCATCCTCCTTGGCCACCTACCTTATAAAGGATGACAAAACTAGACAAGAATATCCTTTGCTATTGGAATTAGTTCATTCCTAGATTTCTACAGTAAGTATCAAATGATTTTTATAGGATTCATCTGAATATTTATCTGCATAAATTCATTTCCTAATTCAGGAAGCAAGGAATCTCTTACAACATTCTCAGCTTCTTCTGTAGCTAGAGGTGGCCCTTTGATTCGGTCCTTTATTTCTTCTGTTGAATGGAAGTATGATGACAAACCCAGGTAGCCATATTGCAACCATGAAGGAAGGCTACATGAAATTCTGCTGTGTCAGCACTGGCATTACTTAGCTGCCAAAGCCAGGGGCTGCCTACCTCCATCCTTTTCCTACTGTAAGAAAAAAAAATAAGCCATTTTCTTTATACCACTGCAAGTTAGGTTTTCTGTTTTTACATCTATTGCATTCCTTACTGATACAATGCCATAATAACAAAGCACACAGCAACAACAACAGTAAATTCACATAGAGTCCACAGAGCTACACAGCTCTTTTAATTCTGACATATCAGATACTGTACTCCTAGCATGCGCTCTCCAAAACCTGTTAAAAGTACTTTTCAATAATCCCTTTGTTCCTTTGATGGTCAGAGTTTGTTAGAGAGCTTTCACCAGTTGGGTTTTTTGTTTTTTGGGGGCAATATCATCAGTCACTGATGAGTCATTAGCTCAAAATTTTGCATCAAACAACTCTTAGCTTCTTCTCTGAATAGTCCCACACCCCATCACTAATTTTTTCCTCTCTGAGATTAGATCATTCATATATAAATGGCAATCCTCTTACATTTTATTTTAAGAAGAAACATTAATTTCTCTTTCAGATATTTCATCATTAGTGTATAGGAATGCAAGAGATTTCTGTGCATTAATTTTGTATCCTGCTACTTTACCAAATTCATTGATTAGCTCTAGTAGTTTTCTGGTAGCATCTTTAGGATTCTCTACGTATAGTATCATGTCATCTGCAAACAGTGACAGCTTTACTTCTTCTTTTCTGATTTGGATTCCTATACACTAACGATGAAAAATCTGAAAGTGAAATTAAGAAAACACTCCCATTTACCATTGCAACGAAAAGAATAAAATATCTAGGAATAAACCTACCTAAGGAGACAAAAGGCCTGTATGCAGAAAATTATAAGACACTGATGAAAGAAATTAAAGATGATACAAATACATGGATAGATATACCATGTTCTTGGACTAGAAGAATCAACATTGTGAAAATGACTATACTACCCAAAGCAATCTACAGATTCAATGCAATCCCTATCAAATTACCAGTGGCATTTTTCACAGAACTAGAACAAAAATTCTCACAATTTGTATGGAAACATAAAAGACCCCGAATAGCCAAAGCAATCTTGAGAAAGAAAAACGGAGCTGGAGGAATCAGGCTCCCTGACTTCAGACTATACTACAAAGCTACAGTAATCAAGACAGTATGGTACTGACACAAAAACAGAAATATAGATCAATGGAACAAGATAGAAAGCCCAGAGATAAACCCACGCACATATGGTCACCTTATCTTTGATAAAGGAGGCAAGAATATACAGTGGAGAAAGGACAGCCTCTTCAATAAGTGGTGCTGGGAAAACTGGACAGCTCCATGTAAAAGAATGAAATTAGAACACTCCCTAACACCATAAACAAAAATAAACTCAAAACGGATTAAAGACCTAAATGTAAGGCCAGACACTATTAAACTCTTAGAGGAAAACATAGGCAGAACAGTCTATGACATAAATCAGAGCAAGATCCTTTTTGACCCACCTCCTAGAGAAATGGAAATAAAAACAAAAATAAACAAATGGGACCTAATGAAACTTAAAAGCTTTTGCACAGCAAAGGGAACCGGAAACAAGACAAAAAGACAACCCTCAGAATGGGAGAAAATATTTGCAAATGAAGCAACTGGCAAAGGATTAATCTCCAAAATTTACAAGCAGCTCATACAGCTCAGTATCAAAAAGACAAACAACCCAATCCAAAAATGGGCAGAAGACCTAAATAGACATTTCTCCAAAGAAGATATACAGATTGCCAACAAACACATGAAAGAATGCTCAACATCATTAATCATTAGAGAAATGCAAATCAAAACTACAATGAGATATCATCTCACACCCGTCAGAATGGCCATCATCAAAAAATCTACAAACAATAAATGCTGGAGAGCGTATGGAGAAAAGGGAACCCTCTTGCACTGCTGGTGGGAATGTAAATTGATACAGTCACTATGGAGAACCATATGGAGGTTCTTTAAAAAACTAAAAATAGAACTACCATACGACCCAGCAATCCCACTACTGGGCATATACCCTGAGAAAACCGTAATTCAAAAAGAGTCATGTACCACAATGTTCATTGCAGCTCTATTTACAATAGCCAGGACATGGAAGCAACCTAAGTGTCCACTGACAGATGAATGGATAAAGAAGATTTGGCACATACACACAATGGAATATTACTCAGCCATAAAAAGAAACGAAATTGAGTTATTTGTAGTGAGGTGGATGGACCTAGAGTCTGTCATACAGAGTGAAGTAAGTCAGAAAGAGAAAAAGAGATAACATATGCTAACACATATATGTGGAATCTAAGAAAAAAAAATGGTCATGAAGAACCTAGGGGCAAGTTGGGAATAAAGACGCAGACCTACTAGAGAACGGACTTGAGGATATGGGGAGCGGGAAGGGTAAGCTGGGACAAAGTGAGAGAATGGCATGGACATATATACACTACCAAATGTGAAATAGATAGCTAGTGGGAAGCAGCTGCATAGCACAGGGAGATCAGCTCAGTGCTTTGTGATCACCTAGAGGGGTGGGATAGGGAGGGTGGGAGGGAGGGAGACGCAAGTGGAAGAGATATGGGGATATATGTATAACTGATTCACTTTGTTATAAAGCAGAAACTAACACACCATTGTAAAGCAATTATACTCCAATAAAGATGTTAAAAAAAAAAGTAGGAACATTAAGTCATTTAATATGGTAACATGAAGGACACAACTGCTCCCATGAAGGCCTCTGAACTTTCCATGGCACTTTCAAATGTTCATTTTTATCACTTGCTTTGAGAGTATCCCTTTAGGAGGCAGTAGGTTTGGAATTTACACCTTATCCAAGTCCAACAGAATCCATGCTAATAGACTTCCATTCTGCTTGTTCTTCTATAACGTTTCCCCAGATCTCATCACTGGGCTTGAACCCAAAATTCTGTCCTGTCTTTCCTATACTCCAAGCATCCGATAATAGGCAAGCATTCTGGGCCTTGGGTAGCACTGCCAGAAGATGATGCTCAGTAGTCCCGCAGTGGCCTGAAAGAGTTCATGCAGCGTACTAAAATGCTTATTCTACTCCACGGAGGTGAGACAGATTCACGAAGCAGCAAGATCATTAAGTAGCTGTCAATTAGCACATTCCTTTCCAGAAGGTCCACGAAGTACACTCGAGACTCTACATTGTCTAGGTTTGCTTTCTAGTGCACTGTGCAGTCCATCAAAGTGTCATACTGTATCATCACAATCTGAAATTTTACTGTCAAGTTTGGGATGTAGTCTCCTGAGTTAAAAGGCTCCTTTTAGGAGCTAGTGACAGTAACCCACTTACCTGAAGCAAAAAAGAGGACTTTATAAGAAGGCTACAGTGCTTTCAGGAGGAACTCAAGGGCAGAAATGACAACTAGATAATGAAGGAATGAAATCAAGGAGGCCATCAGAAACCTAGGTAGCTGCTCTCTCAGATTCTGGGGTTGCAGTGACTTGTCTCTGTTTCTTTCTGTAGAAAGAAACATTTCTGTTTTTTTTGTTTTTTGTTTTCCCTCTCTCTACACAGATATTTCTCTGATGTTGCATGAACTTGGCCAAGCATACCCGCCTCCAACACTGGCAGACTTAGTAAATGACACAGACCAAACTTTAATTTTCGACCCCATTTCTAAACGATGGAGAAAGAAGACTTGATCTGACCAAAAATGATGATGACAATGATGATGATGGTGATGATGGTGGTAGTGGTGTTGATGGATGTTTTTATTTCGTGTCTACTGTGGGCAATTCCCCATGATAAACACCTTCATGCATTTTTCACTTAATTCTCATGGAGACCCTGTAATCGCATTTTATGGGTGATGAAGATGATGCCTAGAGATGATAAATAATTTGCCTAAAGTAACTTGCCTGCTAATGAACCCAATTTACCTGATTCCAAAGTGGCCTAAACAATGGAGGGTTGAGGTAGGATCCAGTAGGACGAGCATGACGAATAAGGCTCCACCCCATGAGACAGCAGGGCAATTCTCAGAGAAAAAGTGCTCTTATGAATTGTTTACACAACCCCATTATGGTCTAGTATAGATGTCTGTGCCTTTTCTCAAATCCTCTAGTGAGGAGCATGGACATCTCCCTCTATTGGACTCAGTTTTCTCTTCTAGTCTTTTTATCCATTACATTCTTCTTTGTTTCCTATATTCCAGTTTCTCAGAGTTATATGTTGTTCATAAACACTGTGAATTGCCATGCCTCTGAGCTCATCATGCAGCCTGGAAAGGCCTTTTCTAATCTACTAAAAGTTTATTCAACTGCTGAAACTCAGTCCAAATGTCATCTTTTTCATGAAATAAACACTGATCCCTCCCTCCCTACAGAGATGCCTCCTCACTCTGTTTCCATAAGCACAGTGTTAATAAATTATATCTTTTGCACTTAGCATTTTATCTGCTCAATCACATTGATTATGAATATCTACAGTGTGAATTTCCTGAGGATAAGCATTATTTTTTAAAAAATAACTATATCCTCAACATATGACAGTAAATAAAGTCTAAATTGAACTGATACTGGCTGAACAGGAATAAATCATGAATTCGTATGCCTGTGCTCTTTTAGATATGATATTTTGGTCCCTCTATATTTGTGTCTTGAGGTTTGAAATCCATATTGCCTGCCTATACTTTTGGGAGCACCAAAATGCCCTATAATGTGTTCAACATTCTATTCCTAACTAAGCCAGAACAATTTAAAGTGGCTGTACAGAAAACTGGCCCTTTATTGTCCTTTGTTTCCCAGAGCAATTTTATCCTTATTGCACTGAATTCCCAAGAGAGATTGCATGGGGATTTTCTACAATGTCCACTGAGAGGTCACTTATACCTTAACAGCAATGTAAAAAATATTGTTGGTCCAGGGAGTTTAGAGCCTTAACTTTAGAAAACAATGTCAGTATAGAAGGCCAATAGGGACATGAAGAGATGCTCAACATCGCCTATTATTAGAGGAAATGCAAATCAAAACTACAATGAGGTATTAACTCATACCAGTCAGAATGGCCATAATTAAAAAGTCTACGAACAATAAATGCTGGAGAGGGTGTGGAGAAAAGGAAGCCCTCCTACACTGTTGGTGAGAATGTAAATTGGTACAGCCACTATGGAAAACAGTATGGAGGTTCCTTAAAAAACTAAAAATAGAATTACTGTATGACCCAGCAATCCCACTCTTGAGCATATATCCAGAGAAAACTCTGATTCAAAAAGATACATGCTCCCCAATGTTCATAGCAGCACAATTTACAATAGCCAAGACCTGGAAACAACTTAAATGCCCATCAACAGATGAATGCATAAGAAGATGTGGTAAATATATATACAATGGAATACTACTCATAGAAAAGAATGAAATAATGCCATTTGCATCAACATGGATGGACCTAGAGATTATCATACTAAGTGAAGTAAGTCAGACAGAGAAAGACAAATACCATATGATATCACTTATCTGTGGAATCTAAAAAAATGGTACAAATCAACTTTCACAAAACAGAAACAGACTCACAGACATAAAAAAACAAACTTATGGTTAGCAAAGGGCAATACCAAATGTAAAACCGATAGCTAGTGGGAAGCAGCCACATAGCACAGGGAGATCAGCTCGGTGCTTTGTGACCACCTAGAGGGGTGGGATAGGGAGGGTGGGAGGGAGGGAGACACAAGAGGGAAGAGATAAGGGGATATAAGTATATGTATAGCTGATTCACTTTGTTATAAAGCAGAAACTAACACACCACTGTCAAGCAATTATACTCCAATAAAGATGTTAAAAAAAAAAAAAGAAAGGGGGTGAAGGATAAATTAGGAGTTTGGGACTAACATATACAAACTACTATATATGAAATAGATAAACAACAAGGTCCTACTGTATAGCACGGAGAACTATATTCAATATCTTGTAATAAATTATAATGGAAAAGAATCTAATAAAGAAAAAAAATATATATATATGTATGTGTGTGTGTATAACTGAATAATTTTCCTGTATACCTGAAACTAACACAACATTGTAAATCAACTATATTTCAGTTAAAAAAAAAGAAAACGATGTCAGATCTGTCATATATAAAGCACAGTGTATAAGAGTGTGTACTTTGGAATTGAGATACTTTCTAGCTCTGGGACATTAGGTTGTTACATACGTTTGTGAGCTTCATTTTACCCTTTTGTGCAATGATGATAGAAATGGCTACTTTATAAGGCAGTTACCCAGATTAGAGATAATATCAACATATGTGATTGGCATCTAGTAAGTGTTCAATAAATATTAACCATTATTATATAATCTACCACTTTTGCTTCCTCCTTTAATACAACTTAGTAGGACCTCTCCATTTTTCTCCTCCAATGTGCCTCCAAAGTACATTTACCACCAAGAACCTCTTTAAATTCTCCTTCTCACATCACTCCAGAAAAACTCCATAGCTGAGTCTTTGAACCCAAATATTCACTCAAGCTCTCTATCAAACAGCTTGTCTTTAGGATGTCCCCAAAATAACCTCAATCTTCTGCTGAATGTTCTTAGGGATCATGTAATTTCCTCCTGAAACATACATTCATGAAACCCACTCATGGTGTTCCAGGCCATACTTGAATACTTTTGTTAATAAAAAAAATTAATTTTCTTCTATGATAGTCCATTCCATCTTTGGATAAGTATGACAGAAATTATTCCTTTAAAGAACTGAAACATATTTTTCATTGGATTCTTCCCACTGGCCTTAGTTTGTACCTAGTTGGTTTTGAGTTAGAATAATCTGGTTTTAAATTCTAATTCTGTCACTTACTAGCTGTGTGAGATTAGGCAAGTTACAGACTTAATGATCTACAAAATAGACTCAATTATAGGCAACTCATAGATTTTTGTGTTAGCAGTGAATAAGTTGGAGTATGCGGAATTCTTAACATAATTCTTGGTACATGTTAAATATTTGGTATCTATGATTAATACTGTGTTAATTTCCACTGACACAGTCTTAAATTGCATTTATTGACTGACTTGCTTTCCATAACAGTTTCTAAGACAAACAGGGAAAATGTTTCAAGTCCTCCAGTATTAGGTGGGAAGTAATCATACAAATACCGGAATCCTTTCGTTCAAGCTCCTCATGTATTTAAGAACACTAATGCTCAAATAATAAAGTTACTTGGTTGAAGTTATTATTTGACAAAACAAGAGCTACTGGTTTTTTGAGGCTCAGTTCTAACACTGTTTTTTAAAAAGCCCAGTGGAGATTTGCTGTGAGAAGACACAACCTTGTACTGTCCAAGAGGCAATTCCATACCTATCCTGAAGATTTTGGTTGTTTGTTCTATACTTAATGTATAAATGCATATATGTGTGTATTCGTTCTTTTGTGTCATAGAAAGTACTATCTATTGTCTCGTGCCAAGTTTGTTTTTTCTATGCAATGACCTCCTCCAGTCATCTTTGAGTCTTTAATTTCACACACACAAACCTGTGTTGTAGGTGTTGGTACAAGGAGTTCAAAGTTTAGGACAAAGAAGGGAGACAGATTTTTTTCACTTCGTCCTTCTGCTAAGCCCAGCATATTGTTGGGGAGGATGGTAGTTCTAGGCTTTCTAGTGGAGATAAACAGCAAAGCAAGCAAGTGGTTGTCCAAGATGATTTAAAAACATATTTAGGAAAAACAGCTGTGAAGTAGACAGGTATGAGATAAATGTTCTCTAATTTACCAGAAGAAGGTAATTCTCTAAATAGTGGGAGCTCCCGAATGCTTGGTTTGCATAGACAGTATGCTACATAAATGACCATACATTTCTCAAAGTCATAGCCATTGTCATGTTTTTGAACTCTCTCTTTTATGGCTAGTCCCATAGGAAAATAATAACTGCAGTCAAATCAACAATGTTTCTACTAGAGCTTGTCTGCCAATTCTGACAGGGATGTGTGAACAAGTGACTTCTTTACGTACAGACACCAACATATAAATTGAATGCACAGAATTAGAGAGCTTGAGTACCTTAGGTCCAGCACATTCATTTACAGGTAAAGTCCGCAGAGGTGAAATGACTTAGATTACATGCCCTTATTATCCTTCCAGACCTAGGACTTTTTTTTTTTTTTCTTCCTATTGAGAGTAGTAAAGGTATTCCTTCTCCTTCATTAAACTACTAATTAAAACCCATCCGAAAATAGAATCAAGTATGTTAATCTTCTCTTTAGAGACAAATGTAACAACTATCATTTGTTCCTTTTTTGGATAAATAATTTTCAGGAGAAAAATATGCCTATCCTATAGGAATATGTATATAAATGCACATATTGCATTTTTTTTTACCCATAATCTCACCCATGATCATTTTTTTTTACCATGATCATTTTTTTTTACCATATGAAAAACAGTCTTAGAAACCTAAGTTTGAGGATGATACAAATCAGAGATGGATAGTAAATATAATGATAGAAAAAAATGATACAAAGTTGCAGGGATTATTTATCCATATTTTGGAGTCCTATGATGACTAAAAATAATAAGTTGTAGTAAAAATGAACAGAGAATTATTTAATAGCATCAGATATTTAGGGTTTTAGTGCAATCAATGGGAATTGAAAATATGTTGTGGTGATTAGTTGTAGTAACTTTAAAGTAGAGGGAAAAGAATAAGAAGAGAGATGAAAACCAGGTTCTATAATGAACAAAAAAAGATTTTAGGAGTCTTAGCTTAAATTAGAGAGGACATGATAGGTATCTTTGTTTATGTGGCTGTCATGTAGGTTTTCCCTGAAAAATTATTTTGTGTAGCTTCAAAGGTGAGAACTAGGACCAGGGTGCAGGCTTCAACTCAGCACAAGTAAAACAATGTGAGAAATCAGATGCTGAATACCACTTGCCAGGAATGCTGGAGGGAATTCAGGTTTTTGATGAGGAACCAGAAAATTCCATATAACTAAGATTCGGTAATCTTAAAAAATATATTTTGTAAGAAATCTTGCACTTGTTCTGTTTTCACTGTTGTTGTTTTGTTTTGTTTGTAGCTAATTTCTTGATGTTTCTCAAATGACTTATGTCTTCAGAAATAACTCTTAAGACTGTGCTGTATGGCATCAAGTTACCATCACTTTTGTAGAATCTAAAAATACAGACTATGCTGAAAATACAGACTGTGAACTAGGTAGACACTGGGCCAGAGGATGGTGAAGAAGACATTTGCTTCTTGCGCTTTTGTCCCTGAATTAAATATATATATATTCACAATACTTTATTAATTTTATTTTTTTAAAGATTACAATTTTAAGGTTTAAAGAGACGTCTTTGACTCCAACTCTCCTTTACCAGACTGGGCGGAGAATGCTATTTCTTGGGTTCAAACGTTTTGCTTTTGACCTGTGGCAAGCCTAATAAAATAGTGCCAGCAACATCATCATTAACCATTATCTATGGATGCTTAATTCTTACAGCATTTCTACATGGGAACCTTAATAAGCTATTTTCAGACACTGTCTCTTATAGGCAGCATTCATGAAACTGGCCAGGTTTCTAAAGATAGTGGTAGAACTTTGTATCTAAGCTTGAGATGCCACACCTTTGACAAGAAGGATCAGCCAAGTATTCAACACTTTAAAAAACCGCTAATCCAACAGCAAGATGGTCAAGAGCTGTGGGAATGTAATTCTGGTGTCTTATAAATGCTTTTCCAAAGAAGAATGAGGTCCAATTTTTAAATAGAGAGGAAAGGGGCGTCTGATGCAATAAACCTAGTGAAATCAGAAAGAGAATCTGAGAGGATCCCAATATTGTTAGACATTTTAAGCAGTGAGAGCCATGTAGAAATCCTTCCATGAACCAGAGAAATAATAAATGCTGAGCCCATTGGAACATAATCTCAATCAGCAAGATGCCACTGCCTTCCAGATTTCCTCACAGGGCCCTGCGAAGTCCATGCCAAAACTAGCAGTGCATTTCTCCCATCTAATCTCCCCTTATGCCTTATTCGAGTGTCGTCACTGCTCTCCGACCATGCACTGTCCCTTCAGACTCTCATTTCCCAACTAAGTCAGTCAGAAGAGGCTGAGTGTCCATTAGGACGTACTCTAAGACCGCAAACCACCTTGTTCCATGTGAAAAGACGGAACAGAGAGTGAAGAGAGCAAGGGGAACCCTTCAAGTTTAGCTGGCAACCTTCTCACCTACTGGATTACTGGCCAGACACAAACAAGAAGGGCTATGAGTGGTCCGGGAGATTGCTCTAGTTAATTGGCAACAGGGAGCTGGTTGGGAGGAGGAGAACCCAGGAGGAGGGAGAACTGGGCATTTCAGTGCACTGCAGGATGGCATCGCCTCTGCCCTGGCTCTACATTATTCTATGGTGAGTAAAACTTTTTTCTGATTTTTCCTTTTAGCTCGGAGAAAAGGGCAAGCACACACCCACTGGGTGACTTCTATACCAAATCATGGAAGCAGCCTGGGTGGTGTGGCATGTATGTGTGGTGGGGTAGACGAGGCTGGAATGAACAGCCTATTTTCTCTGAGGCCAGGAGTGAGGGTCATGGACTGTCTACTCACAGGGCAGAAAATGCCCTAGGGAAACTTGAAGATGAAGGAAACGTCTACTCCAGAAACATCAGTCGGATCCTGGACAACTTGCTTGAAGGCTATGACAATCGGCTGCGGCCGGGATTTGGAGGTGAGAGGCATCCTTACTAGACCAAACGTCTGTACTTTTCTTCCCCCTTAGTGCCATTCCAAGGCACAGAGGCTTCAGGATAGCAGAGTGGCAGGTTGCAGGGCCTGGGGAGGGACCATGTGTATGTTCCCATCCAGTCTGCCCCTTCCTCAATTCGCAACCTTATATGCCAGTCATTTGAACTCTCTAAGCCTCAGCTTTCTCAACTGTAGTGTGGGTGTATGAACAGTGCTTGCCTCATAGGGCGTTTGAGTGTAAAATGAGATTCGCCATATAAAACACTTTCTTTAGCATTTTTCCCATTAATGCTATCACTCAACGTTAATTATTGTAATTTTCTTTAGAATACTAACCTAGTTCTCTTCCATTCCTTAAATTTCACAATTTTGCCAGAATAAATTCAAAATAATGCAACTGGTGTGAGTTTGTAGAGTTGAAAATCCAAAGGATTCCTGCTGCTGGAATTACTTTAGGATGGGTTGCAGATTCTGGCCATGAGAAGGGGCTTTGTGATAGAGTTGTTCAGTTCAGTCCCCTTAACATCATTGATGATAATTGCCCCCATCCCTCTGGGCTCATTTCAGGTGCTGTCACTGAAGTCAAAACAGACATTTACGTAACAAGTTTTGGGCCCGTGTCAGATGTGGAGATGGTGAGTGAGCTCTGAGTGAGGAGAGTAATTTTGCTTAGTGGGGGGAGAATGAATGATAAGGGGCATTGTTACCAAACTTGGCTCCAGATCCAAAAGCAATATGTGTGCTCCTGCTGGGAAGGAATGGCCATTAGAGCAGATTACTGGCTTAATCTCCTTCACATTTCACTAAAGGCTCTGCTTGGACACTAATCTGAGGGGCCTTTTATGATGATATCCTCTCTTCTGTTCACATATCATGCACCTATTCTTCCCTACAAAGAGAAGATTTTTCCCCATCTTTATGAAGTCCTAGTAAATTTTTGGAGGAGAAAAAAGAAAAACCAGCAAAGATGGTATGCTACATAAGTGTATATTGAGAATATCTATTAAATTTAAAACATAGCTGTTTTGGCAGTGCCTCTTTCTCGGCATGTGTTATTAAAACAGTAAAGGGAGTCCTTTGGAAAGACTAATGCATTCCACATTTTATGTTTGCAAATGGACCAGTAGGTGTTCTGGGGACACTGTTCCAGGTACAGATGGCTATAGGATTCATAAGAGGGTATTTATAGTAAGCGGCAATGAAAACCTGAACCAGTCTTCTAGAACAAAGTATATTATGATATTCTTTCATATTTCTCAGGTAGTATGTCCCCCTAAAAGTAAAATATAAATACTAAAACTGAAGAAAAACATAACTCTTTAAAGTGGTGCATTAAATGTACTAGGGGAATGTAATTCTAGATAAACAGTTATTAGATACTTTCATCTTCTGTTTTTTGAGTTGACAAGATAAGGAGAAAGGAAAGGAGGAGGAATAAAAAAAAGGGGAAAAGGAAGGAGTAAAAGAGAAAGAGAAAGAGAAAGGGGGGGCAGGAGAAGAGAAGTAAGAAAAAACAACAAGGAAGAGGGGGAGAGAGTGAGGAGTACTTTATTTAAGAGATAAATGTCTTAAGACCTGAGAGAAATTAGAGTCAGCATTCTCCAGAATTCTCAATTATTTAACTATCATATTTTTCATTTGAGTAGTGACTCACCCCAAGAATAAATAACCACCACCATATTCTACGGTACCATTGAAATCTGGGGACACTTAGAATTTATTTTATGCATGTGTCTCTTTTTTAAGACACACATCTTGTATTTGTACAAGAGAGGCTTGTTATAGCCTGGATCATCATTATATGGATATACTGTGTGTCAAATTATATTTTTAAAATAGAATCACCACTTGCAGTAATAGGTCTCATAAAGGAACATATAAAGTAGGCAAAGCAATTCTTGGCAATATTTTGACATAATTATAAGTTTTTATTTATCATTGACTTTTACAAAGGCCCTTATCATAACTCTTAAGATTTTTAATGTTATTTCATAAAAGCCACAAATTAAAACTCATAATTTTGATTATGCATGCTTAAATGATGCTCTGTTTGGGTAATCATGGTAACATTTGCTTTTATGTTCTCTGAGAACAGTATAAAATAATCATGATGTGCAGACAAGAGTATGCTTATCAAGTAAAGTTTCTCTATCCTTGGAACTTTACTAAGTGGTACCATGTTGCTCGGAGATACCTTTGAAGGTGAACAAGCTGCTAAGGGAATGGTTAGACTCACTGATGGTAGGAAGGTCAGCACAAAACCTAGACTAAATCTTTTTCTATTTTTCTTCTAAATTAAGGAGGGAGAACTCAATAGGTCAATAGATGAAGAGACGGATGACTGATAGAAAAAGAGGAAGAATGTTAAGGAGGGTGAAGGTGGGAGAGAGAGGTTTGCACAATACAACACTATCTTTTATAATAATATTACAATCTTAGAGTGTGAAAAAATAACAATTCACTGAAATCATCGCTTTCCTGATAGGTTATTGTCATAAAAAGTTGCTTCGTTTCTTAACTGTTAGGATTGGGTATGTAAGCTAGTGAATAAACTATTCTTAATAAGCCATCTGCCCAGCATGCATGAATCTCTTATTTTGTCTCAGGAGTATACAATGGACGTTTTCTTCCGCCAGACTTGGACCGATGAGAGGTTGAAGTTTGGGGGGCCAGCGGAGATTTTGAGTTTGAATAACCTGATGGTCAGTAAAATCTGGACACCTGACACTTTTTTCAGGAATGGCAAAAAATCAATTGCTCACAATATGACAACTCCTAACAAACTCTTCAGAATAATGCAGAATGGAACAATTCTATACACCATGAGGTGAGGTTTCCACAATTCTACTTCCTCTGCCCAAATTACTTGTCCATCATACTAACTCAGAACCCCTTATTTCAATGTCCCTTAGGCTTACCATCAACGCTGACTGTCCTATGAGGCTGGTTAACTTTCCTATGGATGGGCATGCTTGTCCACTCAAGTTTGGGAGTTGTAAGTTACAAAAAGCTCCTGAGAGTCAAATAATGCATTCAAAATACATAATTATTTGGTTTTAGTCAGACACTGGAAAGCAAAAGAGAAATATTACTCTGACGTTCTCAGTATGATTCCAGGAATTAACTTACTTAATCATGTCTGTCAATCATACAGTCAGAGGTTTTGGTCACCAGGATTAAAGAAAATCATTTAAAAAATTTGTTTGTATTTCCTTTTTATAATGAACAAGATTTGCTTTGAAAGAAAAAAAAAACACAATTAGCCAGATTTACCTCTCTGTTTAATTTGTTTAAAAAATTCAGATGCTTACCCCAAAAGTGAAATCATATATACATGGAAAAAAGGACCACTTTACTCAGTGGAAGTCCCAGAAGAATCTTCAAGCCTCCTTCAGTATGATCTGATTGGACAAACAGTATCTAGTGAGACAATTAAATCTAACACAGGTAAGCATTTGACCAATGCATGGATGTAATCCTGCATGGTGACTCCAGTGCACATTTTCAAAATATCTATTTCTTTTTCCTCTGCATTATCCATCCTCAGCTAAACCTGTTGTTTTAAAGTGATGAGTAGCTTTCTTTAAAATTGATTTTGCAACCACGTGCATATAAAGATTTGTGTAGCCTTGGAGTGAGAAGTTTTGTATGTATATGACACCAAGAACCCCACAGAAAACAATGAGCCGATGTATCTATCATCTGCTGATTGAGCAGCTCTGTCATACATTGAAAAAATGCCTTCACTTGTTTTCTTCCCACCCATATTAATTTAAAGATCTGCAAGATTTATTTCCAGCTGCATTCTTTCTGCGCACTGTCAACAGCAATAATCCTGATATACCTGTCTTCCAACAGGTGAATACGTAATAATGACAGTTTATTTCCACTTGCAAAGGAAGATGGGCTATTTTATGATACAGATCTATACTCCTTGCATTATGACGGTCATTCTTTCCCAGGTGTCTTTCTGGATTAACAAGGAGTCTGTTCCGGCCAGAACTGTCTTTGGTATGCTTCCCTCTTTGCGCTCTACTTTCTGTCATACTCCAGCTCACATTGCTTGTGTATTTTAGGGGAATATTCACACCAGTGCACTTTTTCAACCCACAAAGGAAATAAACTCCTATCTCATTCAGACACATGTATCATATAAAATGACCCTCATCTTATCTCACGTTGTGTGGTGAATCAACAAAAGATTAGTCTCAGCAAGAATTCTGGCTGGTTTCCTGTGACTTTGACGTGCCCTATTTAGGAGAGTTGTTTTTTTGTTGGTTTGCTTTGTTTTTTAAACTCAATTTGCTTTTTCATAACTAAAAAAAGAAAGCAGAAAATTAAAAACTGACATGTAAAGCAATGACAACAAAGGCTAAGATACTGAACCCACAAATACATGAATTATATCTCACTTTTATTAGGTTGGAGCTTAAAAAAATTTGCCATTTTTTTAGGTCTAAAAATAGTTAAATATCACCAGTTTCCCCATTGTTCAACCTAAATATTTAGTTACATTTATGATGCATAGAATCACTACTAGTGTGATGGAACAAAATGAAATAAGAAAAAGAGCTATAACAGAAAAATATCATCTGTAACAAAATCCAATATTTTTCTCAGTTTTTGTGATTATAAATTTAGTAGTTCATAGGGAAGACCTGAGTTTAATTGAAATCTCAGATGAATTTTGACTTTTTAATTTACCATACTAAAATAGATCTCTTTTTGCAAGTTATAAAAGAATATTTATATAATGATGTTTACCATCTTTGAATTATATAAATCCTCCAAGACAGAAAACTGCTGGCAGATGAGTAATGAAATTACTTTCTCATGATTAAATATTTTATCTTAAAACCAAGCTAGGAATAAAAAAATTTGAGAAATCTAATTTATATTTATTATTCACACCAAATAGACTTATTAAATATGATGAAAGATTATACCAGCATTAAATTTGATCAGAAGTTCAAAGTTGTATTAGTTATATAATAATTTACTATTATTATATTATAATATATTATTATTAATAATACACATCACCACACTAGGTTTTGAAGGAAACCAAAATGTGAATGCCTATGGTAACTGTGAACAATTAAAAATAATAAAATAATAACAAAAAATACATTTGTAACAAAAATCCTCTCCACCAGCATGTTCCCATTTGATCTTGTTATTGGATTGCAAATGCTAATAGTGCATTTCTCATTCTGTTTCATTCATTCTAGGGATCACCACTGTCTTAACCATGACCACTTTAAGCATCAGTGCCAGGCACTCCTTGCCAAAAGTGTCCTATGCGACCGCCATGGATTGGTTTATAGCTGTTTGCTTTGCTTTCGTCTTCTCTGCTCTTATTGAGTTTGCAGCTGTCAACTACTTTACCAATCTTCAGACACAGAAGGCCAAAAGGAAGGCACAGATTGCAGCCTCACCCCCAGTGACAATAGCAAAAGCAACTGAACCCTTGGAAGCTGAGATTGTTTTGGTAATTGTTTACTTTTCTAATGTTACCTACCATATAGGAAAAGGCAGCCAGAATAGTTACCACAAACAGTTAGATAGTCCAAAAGTAATATTAGTGGGGCATGAGTTACATAACTTTGGTTCCAAGGCCAACTTCTTCTCCAGCTTCACAGAAAAAAGCCAAGCAACAATCCTTCATTTATCTTTGCTCTAAACTTTTGGTATTCCTCTTTCATCATCCTCACTAATACTGGCAGATTGCAAGCTCTCAGAGGAGACAGAAAATTCTTAGCCTTTAGATGTTTCCTTTGAACAGGTTCCGTTATACTGACTAGGGAGAATAAAGTTAAAAAGAAAAAAAAGTTCCTAATGAGGTTTCAGAGTCTGAAGGAAACAAACAGGGACTCCTATGGACAATTTCGGTTAGAAATCCACTTGCTGCTTTATTTCAGGAGGGCAAGATGTGTATATTAGGTTCTATGAATGCTGAGTCATAAGCCAAGTTTTTGACTCATGTGAAAACATTCTCATGTTCACATTCATGTTATATGTATATAATATACATATTATTATGTATATTAATGTGGGTTTTTTTGAGATACAATCAGTGAGAAATCCCTATAAAATTAAGTTTAGATTTGCTGTGGCTAAGCTCTGGTCCCCAAAGTTTTTTTAAATAAAAAATAAATGATAGCATTAATAATTTAAGGGTCATAAATGTGCCCCCAAATTTCAATTTCACATATGAATAAATTCTCACAACAATTAAGTTGCACTTACTTTTTAAAAAATGGATTATAGAACTGATAAGTATACATTTTTATTTCAAAACAAACTCTAAACAGTAGCTCTTGAAAACAGAAAAATTTTGCTCTGCAAAATCAAGTAATGCAGACACTTTGAACTGAAAATTTCTTTATAACTGATCAATTCTCATGACTATTTCCAAATCGCAAAACCACATACAGCCCAGTTAATTCTTGGTTAAATTTTATGATAAAAATTATAAAGCTATGTGTGTTTTACTTCCCAAAGACTCAAATGTTTATTGGCTTTAAAAGATAATTTTGTATTGAAACTTTTCTCTTTGATAAACTTAGAAACTTGTTTGAGAATTTACATTTCCTCTGAAGGATAAGACCAGTCCCATGAAAAGTGGCAATACATAATTTAAAGATTTTTTTTTTCTTGAATTAGACCTTGTTTTAAAAAAAAAAAAAAGTTTGCCATCCAGTAATCTGGTCCAATTACACTTACAAATAAAAAACAGAGCCTGAGGAGGAAAACATTAGGCACTAGTTGGCAGAAAAACTAGGAATTGATTCCAGAACTCCTAGTATCCACAGATTTACAGAGGCTGAGGCCCTAACCTCCCCAACACTTTTTCAAAGACTGAAATATAATAGAGTGCGTACCACTGGGTAAAACATTTTCTGTATGTAGGTTAGGTTATTCCCAAAATTCTTCCCTTAATTTAATGATGTTTTCTTTATATATGTGTGTGTGCTTTGAAAGTTCACAAAAATATAAATTCTGTAACAAAAATATGTTAGACCCAGTTCAAAAGACTTGAAAATTATATTTTTCAGAAAAGATAAATTCAAAATATTTTTGAGAATTATTTTGTTTGTAAAAATAAGTGATTATGTTACAACCTATCTGTACTTACATAGGTATATAATTGACATATTGTCTAAAGGTCATATATTATCTTAACATATAGCTGGAAAGGAAGAATTAATATTTATCATAATTCCATTTAACAGTTTCTTACTTGAGAAGCACAGTAAAAATAAAAAGAGAAATTCATGACAAAGAGGGTAAGAAAAGTGATTTTGAATATAGTCATTGATCTGATATTGAGACAAAAAGAAAGACCAACTTCCTTACTTCAACTCTTTTAAAATATATATTACTAAGAAGAATATGATTTCAAATCCTTAGAGAAAGCAGAGGTATCGTTCCCTAAGTCTATTATTTTAAAGGTATAATTTATTAATAAGATGGAATTTAAGATCTCAGGTCTTCATATAAACTATCTTCTAATAGTTCTAAAATAGTAACATATAATGAGCAGGTCCTTTGGGAAGCTGGATAAAAAATTGCATTTAAATCATCTCAAAGTATTTTTTTCCTTGCAAGTTGACTTTTTTCCCTACAAAAAATTACATTTCTAAACCTGGCTCCACTTAAAATATTCCAAGGCAATGAAAAGGAGAATTTTGTTTCTGAAAGGCTAAGTCAAAATGTAAAAATAAAAACAAAAGTAACCAAACCTAACAATATTAACCTTGTAGGCATCAAAAAATATAGATGATTACATAGAACATGTACAGTTTTATTTATTTATGTCAAAACTTGGCTATTGTCTTATATAATATAGAGGAACAAACATAAATTACACATTTCGAATTTATACAGCACAATGGTATATTATGATTGCAAGGTCATTTTTCTTTCAAATACCATGACATTTTAAAATGCCTATTCAGTTGTAATCAAAATAACATTATTTGAGTAAGTTGGACATTGAAATAGCAAACCAATGTGGTAAAGTTGAAATGAGATTAAGTGCTTGGATATTTCATGTGATTCTAAGTTGTATGTTTTAATGTGCACATTGCTTTTCACAGGAAACTGCTTAGAATGAATGTGAAAACTTTATCACTTTGAATTTGACCTTGAAATTTATTATAATAATGACAAAGAAATTCAGGCATTTAAAGCCTAGTACTCACACCTGAAGAGACATCTAAAACTAAATCTTCAGAAGTGCTCTATAGACTAATAATCTTTCTTATTTTAAGGCATTTGGAAGTGGAGACTTTATATTTTTGGATTTTGAGAAGAAATTGTCCACAGTTTCTTTCCTGCTTATGTGGTATCTTTCCATACTGTTTTTATTTGGTATGCTATTTTGGCTTTAGAGAGTTATTCCTGTATTTCTGTTTCAGAGCTTATTACGTGTCTGAGGTAGACTTATTTTATATATAAGACCAAGTTTAGACTTTGATCTCTTTCTGGATGTTTTGCTAGTCTTCTCGTTATTTTAAAAATCTAAGCCCTCACCACTATGTTCCTAAGAATGAATCCCCTGGCCCCCTGCCCATCCATACATCCAATGTGGCTTCTCTTTTTCACAGAACGTGTGATGTTCTTGGTAAATTATCTACAAACTAAGTTGACCAAAATTTAATTGGTCAAGATAATAACTATATTTATACTGATTATGTTATTTTTTTCTTTTCACCTGACACCAATTTATTGAGTACCTCTGTGTTCATCAGATTGTTCATACCATAAGCCTTTATTTGTTAAGTGCTTTTTTGCCAAACCCTTTGTAGAATGCTGACGCTACCTTAGTAAGTGACATCAATAGGGCCTCTTCCATCATGGAGCTGCCTGTTGAGCAGGAAGAGAGGAAACTACTCAAGGAGCCATGACAATATACTGTGATAAAGGCTGTGGTTAGAGATGTATAGAAGGCTGAAAAAAAGCCACGAGCGAGTACCTAACTCAGTCTGGAGGGGTGATTGTGGAGGACGTGATGCCTATGCAGAGAAAAGAAAGACGAGCCTGGCCCTGCTCTAGAAACTCTAAGTCAGTTGTTAGAAACTTGGGCACAGAGAGGGAAATAAGACATATTGTCCCTTCTGTACTCTTTTCAAGGTTGGAACGTCTGCTGGGCCATTACTATGTTGCCCTTCACCTGTGCAGAAAAATATGAATCATAGCATACTGAAAGATTTACCTCCCCTGTTCCAAATCGTGCTAAGATTTCTTTCAGTACTACCATTACTCCAAAGAATTAACAGTTGAATTAAGACCATCAGAGACTCTGAACACCAGAAAGATCATGACATCCCTTCCCCATGGTAGCGCCGTCATATGACTTATAGAGAGGGTGGGGTGGATTAGATGAGGGGTGTAGGCGGTTGGCTCTTTCCCTATACCTTCCATCAAATCGCCATCCAATATTCCTTTTTGCACCCTCCAAACATTCCAGTATGGTCTTCAGACATGCCACTAGCACCACTGACCCACCAGATTGCTACCAATAAGCTGCTTCTCTGCAGGCATTCTGGAATTGTCTCTGCTCCTCAATTCTACCAGCTGTAAAATAAATGTGAGGACATTTGACAGAGTTTATTTTCTCCATAATGATTAATATGTAGCTTAAAAAATGTCAAATAATAAATGTTTTCAAAAATATTTTCTCTTGTTTTTGGTGCCCCTGTTCGCTGGTTCTAAAAGCAGATACTTTGTTTGTCCCTTGAGTAATGCAGCCCTGGTTAGAATATTTCTCCTAAGAGGTAACCCGTTGCCCCCTCTTCTTTAATATATTAGACTCACTAAATGCTGTATCAGAATTGCTCTAAGTACTTCCCAAATGCCTCATCCCTATACCAAATAACTGATTGTCACTAAGTCCAGTTTGACTCCAAGTACCTTTGCAATATGGCGTTACTTAAAACAAAACAGTGCTCTAAAAATACCCAAAGCAGGATGGCACTGAGCAGCAGGGGAGCCCTGGAAAAATTCAAAACCACAGGTGTTCCACTCAAAACAGTGACAGCCCCAAGCTGAGCCCTCATCTGGACTCTGACAAAAGCCTATTTTACCATCAACTGAAGCTGCTGAGCTTACAATGGAGCAGGCGGGATCTGACACAAACCTGTAGCTTGAATGGTTTGCAATATTGGCTTTCTTTTCATTTCAGAAATTCAGTGCGACTCTTCTAAATTTTAGGTGTCCAGTCTCCTACACTGCCGATTCCCAATTATCCAGGAGCTGATTATCCAGCGTGTGGGTTAGCCAGTCCTCTGGCATTTCCTTGAGCACCTTGTATTTGCTGCCTGCTAGAAATCCCCCAGTCATCGCTGGGCAATGAGACAGTGTAATTCTAAACCAGTGAAGCTCAGTGGTGGGTGAATTTTCCCCCAGAGGACATTTGTCAAGGAACAAGGATATTTTTGGTTGTCAAAACTCTGAGGAGGTGGGTGCTACAGGCGTCTTGTGGGTAGACGACAGGGATGTTGCTCAACACCCCACGATGCGCAGGACAGTCCCCACAACTAAGAAGCATCAGTGTATCAGTAGCTTTGTGGTTGAGAAGCCATGCCCTAAACCCTAAAGCTGACGGAAAGAAAAAATAATAGTTATTAAGAGTATGATCTTAGGCATCTGAGAGGGACTGAGTGAGGTACTGCCACTTATTACTTGTGTGAGCTTTCTGCTTACACCTTCATTTGCTCATCTCTGAAATGAAAATAATATTTTGACATTATAGATGCTTCCTAGGAATAAGCAAAATAATGCATGCAAAGTGCCATGTAGTGCTTGTTAATGGTAAGCATTTAGACATGGTGACTATAATATAATGTAATATCAACAATATGCTAAAACATAGTGTAAAATAATCATAAAACGTTTTGTTCCCTTCTCTTTGCCTGACTACTCTAAAAAGTCTTGGGAAATGTTTAGATTTTCATTCATTTGTTGATGCGGCATATGTTTATTAAGCATTCACTGTGTTCTATGCGCTGGCTAGGCACTGTGGAGCACTTACACATGAGAATAATATGCCCTCTACCACTAAGGCGATTTCATGTCAGGAAAGGGGATAAAGCACAACAAAAATAATATTTACAGGGAAGAGGTGATGACAGCAGAGAGTTGTAACAGTTAGGTAGGCAGAAATGTGTACAGAGAAAAGACACATTTCCTTTCTCAAGTTCTTAAAGACAAGAAGAAAACTTTAAAGCTGAAACAGAAATTGTCCCTAACTTTCTTTTTTTCTTTTTTTTTAATTTTCTTTTTTTTTTTTATTGAAGTATAGTTGATTTCAATGTAAGCTTAGGGAGAGTCAGTGACTCCTAAGGCATGTCTAAGTCATACAGCAGCTAAGTAGTATCTATGGAATTGCAGTCTAGGGCTTTCTGACTCTGCTGCCCTCTTAACTCCTAAGCAACCCTCCATAGAGATTGTCTGAGGAAGTAGATGAGGAAAAGAGGAATCCTACTGTAGGAGACCTTTAATTCCAGGCTAATGCCATTGTGCATAAATTTCTCATGCTGTTAGGTGGTGAATGATGTTGCTTAACTCTGGACAAGGGTTATACAGCAATCTTCATTAAGTCATTTGTGACACTGTGACAATGCCAACAGATTGACAAATAAATTTTCCCAACATCTCCAAAAGAGAGAGAGAGGTAAAACAATGCCTTACATTTTTATGCTAGATTATGGTTTACAATCACTTTTTCATCTCAGTGAACTTATTCATGTCTGCCCTCTTTCTCCCTAAAAAAGGAAGAAACAGACAATGCATGCTATTAAAAATCAAGACGTGTTTAGAAAGAAAATCTGCTCTAAAGCCTTGCCCTCTTTTTTTTCCATTATGATCCTTAGAAAATTTACTAGAGTAAAATACTTTAATGTTCCTTATATCTGGGAGGAGGAGAACTCTTTCTGAAGAATTAAACAGTGACAAATTTTGCTCTTTCAGGTGGAGAATATTTTAATAACATATATAATAGATGAAAATGCAAATCAGAGTTTGAGAAACATGATAGAAAGCTCTTGGCAGACAATGCTATGTTTATTCTCTAATACAGGTAGCATGCACTGAGACCAAAATACCACTACTCTGGTCCTATCCACACACTATCTAGTGACCCTGGGCACAGTAGTCCTGGGTTGTCACATATTTTTAATAGAAAATGTCACTTATTTCCTATCCAAGATCAGTAGACTTGGCACTCTTCTATTTTAAATTATCTTCTACTTCCAATACCTATGATTTATTTAATTCTGTCCAGAGTGCCTAGCCTAATACTGGGTCAACAGATAACAAATAAAGATATTCTTTGCTTGAAATTCACCATGGTCATGTCAAATCAGACTTCATACTGATTTATTTTTGCTTTTGGTAAAGAAACAGATTTTCCCACGGCCCCTAAAAGCACAGTGGACTTGAACTCTCTATGATGACTATTATAGATACTCAGCAAACCTACATGACAAATCAAAAGCAAAATTCAGGATGGGAGTATAGAGAGGAGAGGTTCTCGGGGTTGTTGTTTCCCGCAGTCCAAATGTCACCATGTCAGCGGGTCATTCTGGTCCTGTGTCTCAACCAGCACAGGGGAGGTGGCAGCCTCATCCTGTTGCTGGGGGGCTGCTGTCTAAAACTCCAGGAGTCTGTGTCCACGTGAGTAACACACCCTGCCAGGCAGCAAAGTGGTGATTCTGCTGCCAGGGAGAAAACGAGGCAGTTTTACAAGAGCAGGGTTAATGTACAGCCAGGGTGTGAAGGCAGGGACCCAGCAAGGACAACCTGGCCACAAGGAGAGTGATTATTATAGACCGTGGACAAGAAAAGGTAGGAATCAGAGGAAGCCCCCTAGTCTCCATATTATGAAAGGAGTCTAAAGCAAACAGAATTAGAGTCTCTGAGCCAGGCTCAATACCTTAAAGATGAGAAAATGCTGGGATGAAACAAGCAGTGAGATTGACCAAGGTGGTTTATTACGGGCTGTGAAACTATGGGCGAAGCAGTTCCCACATCTGGACCTCAGCCTTCTCATCTGTTACTTAATGCACTGAATATCCCTTTCAAGACTAGGATTTGTTGTCTTATGATTTCAGTGGAACAGAAAAATCTCATGATAGAAAAGAACATATGACAATTCTGAGGTTAGTAAATGTATCACTTTGGTAACTTAAGATGGAGGGAGACCAGGTGAGAAGCTCTGAATGGAAAACAGAAAGCTCTCAATATAGAACTCTGGACCAAGAGGCAGTTGTATTTCAAGGGAAGAACAGTCATCCCACTCAATATAAGGGTATTTCTATTTTGTCACTGGCTTTTGATGTACATGAGCACCTTTATATTTTTTTGCTGTTGTTGATACCTCAGTTGGTTCAAATTTATGAATGGTAAAGATCAGGCTGTAGGCTGGGAATGTG
Source organism: Balaenoptera acutorostrata (assembly GCF_949987535.1). Taxonomy (NCBI): domain Eukaryota; kingdom Metazoa; phylum Chordata; class Mammalia; order Artiodactyla; family Balaenopteridae; genus Balaenoptera; species Balaenoptera acutorostrata. The sequence continues at coordinate 147,937,706 of NC_080065.1, forward strand.
TCTAGAAGAATGATACCATTTAGCCGAGCTGTTATTTTCTTGTATTGAGTAATTACCCACACATTCCAAAATGAAATTCCCTCTCATTGCCCATACCCACTGCCCTATAGGTTAATGCATAACTGGGGTGGTGGGTGGATAAGCCCTTATAACCTAGCTTATCTCCTAATGGTACAACACTCAACACAGTTTCTGGGGCATGGAACATGCTTAGCATCAATTGCTGATGTATTAAATTATAGGATGTTGGATGTTAGCAAATCGATATTTTTAAAATTCGTTTTACCCCTTTCTTGGAAAAGTAGCACCATCAATTACTATCAAGAATTTGCTGATATTTTAACTTATGTAGTAAGTAGTCAATAACTATCTGTCGATGATGAGAAAATGAATAAGTGATGTCTATTCTTTTACCCAGGCTGAATATATATGTATCTTTTCCTCTACAGCATTCTGATTCCAAGTACCATCTGAAGAAAAGAATCACCTCTCTGACATTGCCAATAGTTCCATCCCCCAAGGCCAGCACAGTCCTCACAAGAGCTCCCATCTTACCGTCAACACCTGTCACACCCCCACCTCTCTCTCCTACCTTTGGGGGTACCAGTAAAATAGACCAGTATTCTCGGATTCTTTTCCCAGTTGCATTTGCAGGATTCAACCTTGTATACTGGATAGTTTATCTTTCCAAAGACACGATGGAAGTGAGCAGCAGTGTTGAATAGCTTGCAGCCATAATAACCTGCATTCTGTAAGTTCTCATTTTCTGAATGTTTAAAAATAGCAATGAGACTTGTATAGATGCTTTTCTGAACATGAAATCAAAATTGAAAATCTCTAACACATAGCTTTGAGTAAGCATGTATGGGCAAAAAAAGCAATAATGTTACTCCTCAAAATTGGAAGGTGAAGGTTGCTGAAAAATATGACTTTTCTGCACATTAGAGAAAATTTTATAAAAGGATAAAATGGATTCAAGATGAATTTGCCAATCTTTGTCCTTCATTGTTCAATATTTTAATTGTCACTGAGAATATCATTTACCACAAAGCAAATAAAAATAAGAAATGCTGCCACTTCCAAAGGCTGCCTTAAAATGTTTATTTTGGCTTAGTTCTCAAGAGAACAAAATATAAATAGTCTAAATATTTATCAGTAGGTTAATACCAGCATGTTGGAGGCCTTTATGCTAGTAAAATGGCTTTCAGTGACATTGTAAAGCCTGTATTGAGCTTAGCCATTTGTTTTTAACCTTGCTGTGCTATTTTATCTCAATAAAATATGGTGTTTGTATACATATGAATTATACATAGATCACAAATTATACATGCATTTGTACATAGCTTTAGTTGGACTGCAGTACAGTGTTGTTTTATCTCATTAAGCTCTCCTTTTAAAATAATATGCTCATTCATAATTCCATGAAGTGTAGAAGGCTTGTATATTATGACTGTTCTTATATCTCTTATTCTTTACCTTTCTAAGTGTATCACTAAACAAAACAACAATAAACATGCTTCTCTGGGTCTGTTTAATAAAGCTCAGAAGTTTCCTTAAGTATGGGGAAATGAGGTGGTTACCTCCCCAGTGTTAGTGTCCCTGGGGATTCTGAGAGACAGAAGGTATGGGACAGCCAGGCTTGGTCACCCAGCTCTAAAAAAAAGACGTGAATTTGTATTCAAATAGTCAGTCCTGCTAGAAAACAATGGAACAACATCTTCAAAATGCTGAGGGAAAATGATTTTCAACCCAGAATTCTTTAACCAGCAAAATAAAGATAGAGGATATATTAAAAAAAAGTCAATCCTTCATCTCTTTTCTGCTCACTCAACACACTTTCTGTTATAAGATGAATGGGGTCTGAGGATCTAATGTATAACTTGGTGACTATAGTTGATGACACTGTATTGTGTAATTGAAATTTGCTAAGAGAGCAGAAATTAAATGTTCTCACCAAAAAGGAAAAAAAAAAAAGTAAATACGTGAAATGATGGCTATGTTAATTAACTCGATGGAGGGAATCATTCCACAATGTATACATTTATTTAAATCCTCACATTGTACACTTGAAATATCTTGCAATTTTATTTATCAGCTGTACTTCAATCAAGCTGAAAAAATGAATGAAACTATTTTTCTCCCTTTCTACTATTCCAGCTCTTTCTGATGCTAACTCTACCCACGTTTCTCCCATACAGAATGGTATCAGGGAAACAGGAAGCAGGAGTAGGAGAAAGCATGTGGGATGGTTTGTGCAAATCAATAAACCCCTCATTAGTTGTAGCTGGGTCTTAAACATCATTGAGATCAGCCAGAGCTCTGAACCCAGAAAGAAATATTCTGGAATTACTACCTCTTGCCTTTATCCAGGAAAATACAAAACAATTCTACGGCCAAACAAATTAGAGTTTAATTGAAATAGCTCTCTACTAAGGGTGAGGAAGTTGAGATATCCATCTAACTTCCCTATTAATTAGCTCATAACAAAAATCACTTAGCCTCTGGAAGACGTAGTTCTAGTCTCACCTATAGGACGAGGGGGATGGAATGGACACCCTCTGAAGGTCCTTCCATTTTGAACAGCTTATGTTTGTTTCATAACTATTCTTTTCTATCTAGCTTAAGTCATTATACAAGGCATGCTCCTGTTTTTGAGAGTACATTAAATAATTAAATGCTACGAAGGTGTTAATCACATTATATCCTATGTTACATTTAATCTTCTTCACAAACCTGTAAAGTATATACTGCTGTTATCTCCATTTAAAGATAAGAAACCAAGGCACAGTGAAGGTGAGTAATTTTGTTCAAAATCAAGTGGCACTCAAGTGTTATAGCTGAGAGCCATACCTAGGCAGTGTGAATACGTAGCTTGTTCACTTAACCATAACCATACAATGCAAGTCTATTCTGTAACCCCCTCCAGAGTTCTCTCACCTTGTCTTTCATTTCCTGTAATAACTTTCCTTGTATCCTGACCTGCTTCAGCATTTATTCTACATTTCACTGCAAAGCACATTACTGTCAGTCAACATCTATATTTGGAGCTGAAACAGATAAGTAAAACCCACTAAAATCATTACATATTATAGGCATTAGATTTCTCCTCAATTTTTTCAAGGGATCCTGAAAAAATTTGCAAAACTTTTGAACTGCTAAGGATTCTAGAGAATACTATTTCTCAGTGTATATCATGGAGTGGTAACAGAGGTTAACTGAAAATAGAAGAGTTTCCAGAGTTAAAAAATTTGAGGGGAGATGCTGAGTCAAAGGAAAATACGTTTCTTTTCTGCTGGAGTTCTCAGAGCCTTTATTATGCTTATGTGCATTGTGATTCTCTCATAGTTTGCTATAGTATTTAACATTTCCCAAATCCACATGGCCATAAATATTATTTTGCAAGGAGGAAATGCTGGAACTAGCATTCCCCAGAAAACAATTTGGGAAAGACCACCTTGGTATTATTTATACTATCCCTTCTGTCCCCTCACCAACTAAACAGATAAGGGATTGAGTCTCTGAATGGGCAGATGACTTATCCTAGTTCATACAGCTATTAGAGACCAAATTAGGACTGCATAAAATAAAAACCAGACAAGGTATTTCAATAGAGAGAATTTAATACAGAATGAACTGTTAAATGAGCAACACAGAGATAGTAACTGCAGGAGTCAGACACCAAAAGGAAGATGACAGGGTTAACAGAACCTAAAAACTTGTGCAAGTGGCCTTTTAGAGCTGGATTTAATCATCTGTAGAGAGGGCATCACCTGGATGGGGATAGTATTAGCTCAGCAGCTCAGAGAAGAGAACCCCGGAGCTGGGAATCAGACCTCCAAGGACAGGGTACCACCCGGCTGATATGAGTATCACAGGTAATCAGAGCAGGGGCTCCTCAGACCTGGGTCTCAGACCTCTGAGGTCTGCCCACATGCTGCTAGCGTCTCAGGAGCTTGAGGGAGGACACTTATAGATTTGAGATCAGACTTGCAGGGAGGAAGGGCTGCTTGGCTGAAACTGCTATCTTTGGGAGAGCAAAATGAAGCTGGTTCTAGGAGAACCAAAAACTGGAGACTGGAATCAACTGTCATTTCAAGGTGAAGGGTAACATTAAAAGGCAAAGCAAGACTATATCAGGGAGAATATTCCTTTCCCTTTTCACCTGATTTCTAGCCTCTCTTGAGTCCCTCCTATTGGAAGAACGTGACAGAAATCCTAGTGGCAGAGAAGAAATGAAAATTAAGGAGTTCAGCCAGAGCATCACAAAATAGAGTATAGAAGGCTGGATTTGGAGCCGACAGAAAAATGCTTAATAACTGAAATAATTCACTCCTCTGGTTATCTGGTACCATATACACACCTCTGTACATACTTATACTGTTTCACAATCATAAGATGCAAATACTCTTCATACAAACAAAAATACTGTCTTCATTTGTCCAAAAAAGGAGATACACAAAATCCAAACAGCCATTTTGTTCATTTCTAGGTAACAATCACAGCATCCATTTCTAATGATATTTAATCTTCTATTACAATCAGAGTCCCACCTGAATATTCTGTTTCCTAAAGACTCAATTGTAAACCTATCTATGAGAAACTACCTTTATATAAAACAGTAAGGGGATAGGAGAAAGGAGGTCAAAAGAAAGCATATAATATATACAAATATTAATATCTCTAAATATCTATGTGGTCTTTATGGGTAGGAAGAGCTATATCTATCTCTGTGAAAATAATAGCAAGCAAGGAATAAACTATGCATAGCTCCTGTAGTCCCCACTTCTGTAATTAGTCACATGACTGTAGTAGATATAAATAACTTCCTTCTTCTACTATCCTTTTCTCTCAGTCAGCATCCCAGCTGGTTGATTTGGAGTTCTTTACCGCACAGAATTACTGAAGGGTCTTAATCCAAGAGCAGGATAGTTTTCTCACATCCAGGAAGGTAGATTTCTTCCACTACTAAGAAATCTTAGCCTTGGAGTTCTAAGATTCTCAGCATTGTTCAAGTCCCCTCAGATGTCACCATACAAGTTTCAGTCTCACTTTCCCAATTAATATCCTCACTTTTTCATGAGAGACATGGCAAGTGTAAGACTTTGATTTACACTGTAATTCTGCAATCAGCACAATTAAAATATGCATCTACTTTTTAAAAGAAGCCAGCCCTGCACTATAAGAAAAAGAGATTCTTTCGAGTGCTATAGAAGCTCTTCTGTTCTCTATTGCTTGAACTGAGGATTAAAAGCCCTGAGTTTATACATTTCTGTCTGTAGATTCTCCAGTGCAGTCAGAAGAGGCATCTCACCCACAGTTCTTGTAGTCATCATAATTACTATAAGAATTAAGGATTGAAGACACTGGGTTCTCAGGATATTTCATTATAATCAATAAGAAGTGATCATTTAAATTAATTGTAATATAACTTTATATTATGAATTACTAGTATCTCATTTCCCACTGGAAAGGAGATCAGTACTTCATCAGAGGACACGGACATGACCAAATAATTCTCAGAATCTTCTGGTATCAAGCAAAGTTCAGATAGAGAAACAGCTACCATCCTTAGGGCTGGGGTAAAATGAAAAAGGGCTAGAGTTATCATCTTAGGGGAAGATTCCCAAGGAGAGCTGGGGCTCAGACCTTTAAGAAGGGGTCAATGCCAGGGGAGTGATGAGGCTATTCCTGGCAATGCAGTAAGAATCAAGTAGAGGTCTGCCAAAGTAGAGGGTCAGTATGAGGACACTCCTTATGCAAGAAGAGACTTACGAAGGAATGAAGAAGTCCCTTCTTTTTCCTTCTGCCTTCTCATCTCCCTATACTGCCTCCTATTCTCAGAACTCAGTAGGAAGCATTTTAAAAGGAGAAATGAAAACTGTGCAGTTTAGTGCCACTGTTCTCAAGTATAGAAGGGTGGATTTGCAACTAAGAGACAGTAGCTTAAGCACAAACACAGACTGAGACATAAACTATTCTGGTGTCCAGTGTAAGCTCTTGAAAATTCTTCCTTAATGGTTGAATTCCAAAAGCCATAATGAGCTGGTGGGGGAACCATACAGGAGCAGGGAGATTTGTTATTAGAAACCACTTACTAGTAAAAGCCCATTTCCATGTGTTATAATCAAATGACATACGTTATACATGTAAATTGCCCAGAACAGTGACTGGCATATACAAAGCACCATAATAAGTGATCACTTAGAGTAGTAAATAGTATCATCATCATCATAGCATCTTACTGTATGTTAGTGTTAAGCATTGATATGCAATTGATAAAATTAAGGTTAAAAACATTTTATGTCAGGTTATGAAATGTATAATCATGCACTTCCTGATAACAGATACTAGCTGGTACAAAAATAAAATGTATGCTATCACACCAAAAACAAAACAAAACAAAGCCACAAACTACTGTTGAAAAGTTTGAGTGATGCCCCAAAGGGTACATTTTCAAAGAGCTTCCTACAAAGTTTGGCTATTTGATCATGTGTTATGGTTTAATAATGTTCTTAACCCATGATTTTGGCAATCTAATGCTTTCTGTCCCAGAAAAATCGATGACAATTATTGTCTTAAATCCTCCAGAACCTGAGCTACATTCATCTTTCTGACGGCGTGTGTTCGTGACCATGTGGGTAAATATTGGGGGGAAACTAGAGATTAGCATTATGATAACATAATGTCCCTTGGAACGGCAATTCTTGCAGACTAGATGACTTATGTAGAGTCAGAAAGACAGTATATAAATAGACTTTTCTTACATTTCTTAAATTAATTTGCTTGTTTCTCAATTAATACAAAATGGACAGACTATCTTCTTTAACTTTTACATTTTAGTTCTAATTCAACACATTAACATCTCCTAATTTAGTTACCATTCTTGGATTATTTTTTTTTTTTGGTGGTGATGGTTGACGGTCATTAATTCATTCTCAATGTCTAATTTTCACATTTATCCAAATGCTAATGCAACAATGCCTCACATTTATTGGGATTTCAATTTTTCAGAAAACCAGTAACCTGATGCTCAGCCTAGAATTGCTCTCAACTCCCACCACCATCCACAGCTGTGAAATAGTCAAAATAAATAAACCAAAATAAAGGTACTGAAAGGCAAGTGTTCTACTCACAGTAGAGTCACTTCACCCTCACTCAGAGCTCACACATTTATATTTTAAACCTAGTTCACACTGGTTCATTTGTTTCTTATCCCAATGTGGATAAGAGGAGTAAAATGTGGAGAAATAGGGGGGCATTAGAATCAGATAAACCAAAAGTAGAAATGACAGCAGATAGAAAGCAGTTAGAGAGTAGAATATAAAATCAGTTTCAAAATTGTGGGCTCATTGTGTATCGGGGCACACAGCCCTCCATTATAAAGTAATGCCTCACTGCCCTGGTGCAAGTGCATTGGAACAGATCCCTGCACTAGGTGAGGTGAAACCATGAACAAGTCAGTTACTTCTCTGGGCCTTTGTTCCTACATCTTTATAATTGGGGGTCTGATTAGATGATTTTCAAAATCCTTTAACAACCTAAATTTCTATTATTTTATAACAATTTTAAAATGAGCTTTCCATGACCTCCATTTAAAATGTCAGAAGGGTATGTGACACCTTTTAAAATATTTCTCCCAAAAGCAGTTAAAGGAAGTAAAATGATTTGGTCTTTTTTTTTTTTTTTCATCATTCACTGAGTATTTTAATTTCAATACCGTTACCCAAACACAATTTTTCTAAGTATTTAAATAAATTCATAAGGTACATATATCCAGTTAATTAGTTAATGGGATTAGATTTCAAGTTGTTTTAAAATACCGTGGGGGAAAAGATTTGGTCTTAATAGTAGTAAATACTTGTTATTTAGCAGAAGTAGGACATTTTTATAAGTACTTACATATATTTTTGATTTAATCATTACAACCATTCAGTGAAGTAGATTCTATTCATGCACATTGTGCAACTGAGGAAACTTAGGTTCACACAGGTGGTGTTAACTGCACGGTATCTCATGGTCAGACAAGATTCAAGATCCATTTTTGTCTTTTGCAGAACTTTATACTCCTCACCAGGTATCACAGGTAGGCTCCATGTACTTGCAAGGGTGCCTCTGCTCTATTCCTGGGTCACAGGTCACCAGCAGGTTTCTGGTTTGCAAAGGTCGACAAGTAATTTGTGCTATTCCAATTACAGCCTATTGATAAGGAGCATGGCCCCTGCCCCTGGCTAGATTCCGTGTTGTACCAAGTTACTGCAAGAACAGTCGAGTGATTAAATATGATTCCCACTGCTGAGCCCCCATATGACTTGAATACCAACTTATCAGCATGAGGTTGCTGATACATGGAGAGATTTCTCTTCTTGTTTGAATATGACTAATTATCCGTTGATTTATATTTTTAAAATTCTGTCATTCCTGTGCATGTGAAGCAAACAAGTATGCACAAATTTCTTCCCGTGACATCTTGACCAAAAGGTAAAGCCCCCTTTCTCTAACAATGGAAATAACATGGAAGAGGCTACGGCTCACAGGAGAGAACATGGGCTGTGAAGCCTCTCTGGGACAGCTAAACATTGTAAAACATACCACCTTAGGCAACTTACTTAAACTCTCACAACCTTAGTGATGGGCTGCACCAAGCAGGCCTACAAGCCCTGTACTTGCCCATCCTCAAGACTGAAGAAAGAGCCCAGAGTCGGTGAAAGAAACATCAGTGGTTTAATGGATGGAGGATCTTACACGTCTGAAGCAAGGTCCTGGAGTGACACCCCACTATGTGCTGCAGACAGTGGGCAGGACATGGCGGCAGTCTTCACTCCCAGGGGGCAAGGGGAGGTTACCAGTTATAGGAGGAATTGACCTCAGGTTGTCTCATCCGTTACCAGGGAAAGTAGAAGAGAGGCACACCCCTCATGGCCCCTTTGATAAGCTATCACGGTGGAGATGTTCCGATGTAAATCACTAGCTGGGGTGGGGGCAATATTTAAGAAGGTCAGGAATGTGAATGGGGTGTAGGTGAAGCAGGCACTGGTCAGGCAGGGGATGTACCGAGACCAAGAGAGCAGCCATCTTGGGTGGCCTGACCATACACTCCAACCCTACAGACCCTGCAGGACGCTTGCAATCCTGGTCCGCTCCTCTTCCCCATATCCCTGGGGTCAGGTATGTAGGGGGCACTGCAACCAGATACCACAGGTACCATACAGACGGCGAGCATCCAGAGAGCACCAGGAGTAAGATAACTAGTACGCTCAGAACACTCATTCGCCAGGATGTGGGCAAGTTTTAGAGCCAAGCACTTACCGGGTCAATGAAGAGGGAGTCAATGACAGCAGTGTCCTGACAAGTTATAAGGAAGGTAAGGCCACCCCCGGTTTCCACAAACCCAGAGCCACCCCCATGGGGTGGGGAAGGCGCCAGCTCTAAAAGAAACATTCTGGTGGCCTAGCCAGCAGTCAAACTACAGGTCTGCCCACCCCATGTTATGTTGAGTGCCATTAAGAGCTGGACCCATTAGGTCTTTCCTAACAAAAAACAGTTAATCCCACTAGTTGGGCTCATGTGTCCAGAAGCCAGCCTATTCTATTCCACACAGCATAGCCCAAGGGGGTTCATGGGCAGTCAGTCGTACATTAACATTTATTGACGGGGATCCTTCTGACATATTGGCATGTGGGACAGGAAGATGGTGAGAGTCTTTGTCCCCCACTGTCAGCCATCCCCACAGAGTCACATTAGCCGGGTCCATTTTTCATGAAAGTCCAGAGGAGGATGAAAACAGCATCTCACCGTAGACCCCACAATTAGATTCATTTGGCAGTGAGGCCATGGTAGCTTCCCAATCCTTGAATAGATTCCTCCGCTCAGGCTAGGGATGATACGAAAGACATCTAACAGGCACAACACAGGGGAGATCATGGCCGCCGAACAAAATACAAGCAGTACTGGCATTCTGAGATAATACCACACCTGCCCGTGGTTTTTGTCCTGGTCTCCCATATAGTTCAGAAAAACTCAAGTTTTCAGTAATACAGCAATGTGTCCATAGGCCACAAAGCAGGCCACTCTGGTCAGTAGGGTTTAAGTTAAATCATGTATAAGCTAGAATGACTTCCCCATATCTCCATATATGACAATGTTCCCATCATTTCCCCCTTTTGATTGCAAATATTTTGATAGACCAAAGTATACGTCACTAGAAGCCAGGGTGAATGCTGCCTTCCCTGGGTCCAGATTATGACCTTCTGTGCTTGACCTCCTTCATATTTGTCTAGTTATCCATGCTGGGGGAAAACGGATCAGATACTGTGAACAAACTCAGAGGTATGTTAATGGGGAAACATTTTATAGGCTACACATTTTATCACTTATACTGAATTGTTACACGAGCATTGTGCGTGTGCTTTCAGTGGCAGACTTAAAGTAAGCAGTCATACATCATGAGTAGTTATACTCTGTGACAACTTCATTAGATAATTTTCTTTTCCTCCTGAACATCAGGGCAAAAGTGAGGCTAATACAATAACTTTTATAAATCTAGACCTCAATCAACAGGAATAGAATTTCTTATCTACTGAAATATAACATTTTTCTCTCTAAAAGTACCCTTATTTCCACCAAACACAGCCAAATCAAGACTGATTTGTTTGCAAAATAAGTCTGGTCAATTGACCACATAGGCTCCTCCAATCTGGCTGAGGTAGAACTCCTCAGAAGGAATCTCAGACTGAATTCCCTAACGGCCTCCCGAGCAGGAAAGCCATGCCAAAGGTCTGCCATCAGGCTCTGCCTCGGTGGATTTCTCTTTGCCAGAGGTCCCCAAAATATAGAGATTCCCACATATGCCAGGAGACAGTTTTTCCCATCCACCTGATAAGGCTGCTCAGAACCCAAGAGTCTCCAACTTCTGAAGGGACCAGGCAGAGAGAAAAGAAAAATGTTTCAATTCTACCCACAGGTGTAGTTTACCAAATTGCTATAAGTTATAACTAACTTGAGGGAAGGGCTTCCCTGTATCTGGAAAACACAGACCAAAACCAGTAATATCGGGCTTGCCTGGTGGCGCAGTGGTTAAGAATCCGCCTGCCAGTGCAGGGGACACGGGTTTGAGCCCTGGTCCAGGAAGATCCCACATGCCGCGGAGCAACTGAGCAACTAAGCCCATGCGCCACAAGGACTGAGCCTGCGCTCTAGAGCCCGCGAACCAAAACTACTGAGTCTGAGTGCCACAACTACTGAAGCCCGCGCGCCTAGAGCCCGTGCTCTGCAACAAGAGAAGCCACCCAATGAGAAGCCCACGAACCGCAACGAAGAGTAGCCCCCGCTCGCCGCAACTAGAGAAAAGCCCACGCGCAGCAACAAAGACCCAAGGCAGCCAAAAATAAAAATAAATTAATTTTTTAAAAAAACAAACAAAAAACCAGTAATATTCCAGACAAAAAGCATAAAAATTATAACCATATTCACCAGTTCACTCAGTAACCAATCCTTTTTATAACTTTTTAGGAAGCCATCAGGCTTTCCATTAGGATTCTTTAATTTTTTACCCCATTCAGTGGTATCATATAAAATTTATTAGAGACCTAAACTTGTCAAAATGTCCTTCCTATGTATCTTCTTGAAGATGAAGCACTTTTGCAAAAGCATCAGAGTACAACTGTCTATAAATGACAAAAGACTTAAAAAGGCAGAGTTAAACACCTAATTACAATAAAATAAAAATAAAGAAACTTGGTTACAATAACTAGAATTATGACTGATTATAATCAGAACCCTTAAAAACCTTAATATCTGGTAAAAACCAAGAAGCAAGTAATCATGAATATTTGTCATACCAGCATTTCCTGATTGGAAAACTTATGCTTTAGTCTTCCTCTCCTAAGAAGGCAAGGGTAGGTAAACTTAGACCAGCCCAGCAATTAATGTCCTAATATTTTATTCTATTTGAAATGACCCAGGTAATCAGTGAATTCTCTTCATTTAACTTAGTTTAGTTACAAATCACCAAAATCTGGAGAGACTATTTTAGACAGACATTCCCCAAACATAAGTATTCCTATAGAGTTTACCTACAAGCTCTTATTTCATTTACATCTCAAACGCATGAAAAAAGAAATACCAATTCCTTCTAGAAAGCTAACTTCCTCTAAGGGCATAAGCAAAAACCAGTTTTAGAATGTCAAAAGAGCCCCATCTTGGACATTTTCAGGGATTTCTTTTTTTTTTTTTTTTTTCAGTTTCTAAATAGCTAATTCAGTTTCAACAAGTAACAGTAATAGACAATAATACAAATCATTCACTCACGTTCACATGCCTCACTTTCAGAGGAACCAGTATCAGCATTCAAGTTAACCTTCGCCTTGGCTGTCAGCTCAGCCTCTGTGACCTTTCTTAATACAAAAAGCAACAGCCAGCCCACAGCTGCGGCCACTTCTTTTCCCCCCACTGGGAAGGCGGCCACTATCTCCCCAGCAGCCTACTGTGAGTTCTCTCTACTCCCGTGGCGGCCCCTGTCCATCAAGGACAACCACCACAGGGCCCGCATGTGTGGACGGCCACTCTGAGACTACCCCCTGCAACTTTCCAGCCACACATGTTAGTGGAGGCCAACAACCTTCCATCCCCTATCCTTACTTCCTGACATCTCGGTGCTAAAGGGAGTTCTCCTTAGTCTTCTGGCTGCTCCCCCAATTTCTGGGCTGCATCACGCAGTCCTACAAGGCCTGTACCTGCCCAGCTTCAGGATGGAAGAAGAACCCAGAGTCGGCAGGCGACAGAGACATCAATGGTTTAAAGGAAGGTGGCACTTACTTGTTTGAAGCAAGGTCCTGCACACCCCACCTTGCGCAGCAGACACAGGCAGGACTTGGCGTCAGTCTTTGCTCCTGGGGGGAGGGGGAGGTTACCAGTTATAGTGGGAATTGATGTCAGGTGGGCTCATCCGTTACCAGGGAAACTAGTTGGGGAGCACGCCCCTCACCACCGCTTTGATAAGCTATCAGGTGGAGACGTTGTGATCTGAAGGTTAGAACAGTCCCTAGCGGGGGCAGGAGCGAGTACATAGGAAGGTCAGTCATGTGAGTGGGGTGTAGGTGAAGCAGGCACTGGCTGAGCAAGGGATATACCAAGAGCAAGAGAACAGCCATCTTGGGTGGTCTGATCATACACTTGGTTTTCTCACAGAAAAACTGGTGATAATAATACTTCTTAGCTTGAAAGGTTGTTGTGAAGTAAATGAGTATGTATGAAGAACAGCATCTGACATACCGTGTTTAAAACACATGATGCTATTAGCTGCCTCAGAACTATCACTTAAGATCCTACTGATAATTGGAGACACCTGAAGGCTATGTTCGGGCTCTATTTCTTTTCATTTCCCCAGTGCCTAGTGCAGTACCTTATGTCTTTTAGAGGTTGCATAAATTTCTGAATGCATGTCATTTGCTTCTCTAAGGTTGTAATTTTTTTCATCTCTAATAGACCAAAAATATCAGCTTTGCCTACCTGAAAGGGTTATTATACGCCATATAGTACACTAAGTAGTTTATTTTTATAAAATCTCTTAAGGAAGGTATTAAGACCTTTTCCCCACATTCTACAGACAAGAAAGGAGCTCATATACCTTGCTCACAGTCAGCAAAGAAAAGCAGAGCCAGAATTTGAATCCAGGTTTGTTTTGTGTCTGAACCAGGATGATTTGTTGCTTGTCTCTCATGAGCTAGGTTATGAGAAAGGGCTTATACCCATATAAGGCATTTGTATATGTTAGCAAGTTTGTAGCAGTGGCCTGTTAACAGCTAGTTCTCCTCACTGAATCATGTACTCTCCTTCCCTGTTTATAAGTCTATCCTAGATATTGAGAAGCAATATTTAGGGTAAATGAGGGGAGAGTGCTCTTGCCATCCCCACACAGATAATTCAAGTGGGTCAATTATCCAGCATGTGCATTATTCATATCCTTTCATCTTTCTAGTAATTGTCCAACTGCTGGCTCTTTTCTCAGTGTTAATAGCAAAAACACATTTAGATCAGGTCATTATGAAATTAATTAACAGGCCATCTAAAAGTCATTTGGAGAAAAAGAAATACCAATATATGTGTACAATATCTACGAATTTAGTATCATCATTTTCACTTCCATGTTCCAATGTACTCATCTGTAAAATAAGAATACCAAAATTCTTTCACTATATTCATGAGGATTAAAATTTCAATGTACAAATCCCTCTATAGTGCCTGGTACATGTTCAAAGATCAATAAACTATAGCATATTGTGAATAGCAATTAGGATGAAGGTTGAAGTTTTTTAAACCAAAATATCTATGGAATAATCAATGTCAAAGAAAATGTGGCTCATTCTTCATATATTATGCAAATACTGAATTCATATCAAGTGTGGTCATCAGGTTCAAGAGGGGGCCCACATAGGCAGGACTATATATTATAGAACATGGACAAATTTAACAAGTATGGTGACATAAATTATATATATCAAAGTCTCCATTCTACATAGATTGATCTCTAATTCAATACACATTGTCTATATGTGTTTCTGTATTTTCTCTTTTTCTGAATTTATTTCCCATTATTAATCTGAAATATAAACTTCATTCATTCATACCGAGCACTTATAATGTGCCTGAGCTGTGCAGAAATTTAGAAAAAGAAAAACGTGATATGTACACTATTTCCTCAAGGAACTCTGCCTGGTGAAAAGAGAAACATCAACAGATAATTAGAATCTAGGGAAAGAAGTGTTAATAGAGATATTTATAACACAATATGGCAGGAATGAGGAAGACATGGGTAAGTGAGCGCCATGCTTTGCTAGGAGCATTAAGTAACACAGGAAGAGATGACTGATCTTTGCCAAATTGGCTCACTCCCCAAACTTGTTCATTCTGTTTCTCAGTGGAAACTGCTGCAGTGGAAGCTAAGAATATGGAGGCAAATAGAAAGGTTCATAGGTTGACACCTATGCATTCTTTTTTTTTAAATTTAATTTAATTTAATTTTATATATTTTTTAACATCTTTATTGGAGTATATTTGCTTTACAATGGTGTGTTAGTTTCTGCTGTATAACAAAGTGAATCAGCTATACATATACATATATCCCCTCCCTCTTGCGTCTCCCTCCCACCCTCCCTATTCCACCCCTCTAGGTGGTCACACAGCACCACCGAGCTGATCTCCCTGTGCTATGTGGCTGCTTCCCACTAGCTATCTATTTTACATTTGGTAGTGTACATAAGTCCTATGCATTCTTTATCCCTGGCCTCGTCCAGGAGGGGAGGAAGAGAAGGGCGTTAGAAAACTGAATTGAAGAGAATTCTTTCTAATAGAACAAAAAGAAGAGTTCACTTGGTAGCTCTTTGAACAAAGCAGCACACAGTTTCACCTCTTTTGTCACCCTCTGTTCCTCCTTATGTATTTTCAATATATCAAGTGCTTTGAATATATTGTCTTACCTAACACTAACAGTTCAAAGAATTAGAAATTATTGACCTAGTTACAAAACTGCAAAAAAATAAGGTCGAGGTTTTGGCCAAGTCTACAGAGCTGGTTAGTGGTAGTCAGTCATCAAATTCACTCTCCTACACAGCTTCAATACATTGGAGAATGAGAGGACAGGAGCATATTACTACTAGTGTCATGTCCAATTCTATAAATACCAAATACTTCTAAAGAAAGCTCCCAATTTTATTTCTATCTTACTTATGATTCACTTGTTCAATGAAAAACAAAAAGATAAGGAAGTGAGACCTAGTTAGATGTATGCTTTTTACATACATTATGCATACATAGAAATGAAACTTTGTAGTTACATTTGTACAAATTTGAGAAAGTGTTAGGATCATTGGGATTTGGAACAGCTAGTCATTGTTTTCACTGGCATTTTCCATGTCAATAGATAAATGGATAAATGATATCAGACATACTGACAATAACATTATTTTGAATTTGTATAATTCATCTAAGTAATTTAAATATTGACAAAACAACTAAATTATCAGTCTTTTATAATGAGGAACAAAAAACTTAGAGAATTTGGGTAAGAACACAGTAAATTAATGGAAGAGCTGATAAATTCATGAAGCCTAGTGAATTCCATTGGGTTGTTAAATTCTTGTTTGTAAAATCAGGAAGAACTCAGAATTCACTAAGTTGTGGTACATAACTACTTTTCTTGAAATATCATCAAATCCATGAAATAAATCTGTAAGAGAATATACTTTCGGCCACATGAAAAAAGCATATGTGTTATTATTGGAATACTTCATCATACTCTGAGAGGTAATTAGTGTTAAAAATAAACCTGGGGAAGGCAATTCTTAAAGTAAAAATGGGCATCTTTATTCATCTACTTAACTTCCTCAAGGAGATATTATGATGATTAACTGGATCATGACTACAGATTAGTTTATGAAAAAACACCTTAGTGCTCAAAATTATTAGCATGATTTCACCACAATTACCTCCAATTTTTACTCTTTCCTGAATTAAATTTCAACTTTGTTGGCTCCTTGAGGAAAACAGAAAAATCACTCAATGGTAGAGACACACTCTCAAGAGGTTATGTAAAGGATAAAAAGAGGCAAACTTTAGTTAATACATTGTGCAACCCTGTACTGATGCCTCAGAACAACCCTGTGAGGAATCAAATTTCCGCTGTTTGGCAGCTGCACCTCAAAGGACTCAGTGAAGTTTTAGACACATTATTATGGAATGATAGCGCAGGAGGGGAGGATAGAGAGCAATTAGTCTGACATCTTCATTTTATATAAAAAAACTGAAAGCTGGAAAGTAAAGTGATTTGCCCCATGAAACACTACCACTTGATATACTCTTGACTTGAGTTTGTTCAACTCTCTATTCTATTGGTCAATGTTTCACACTTCAGTGTGTGGGCATTTTGGGTTTAGACACTCGGAGAAGCATCAGGGTATGTCTCCCTTTCAACATATAAGGAGGATTCTTCCTGTAACAGACAAGAGTTTCTGACATCCAAAAACAAATACCATTTAGATTAGTAGTGAGATACGTGCAGCAGCTCGCTAACTTGAGTGCTTATCTACCGCAAGGAGATTACTCAGCTGATAACTCCTGACCAGAACATGTCCATAATTAGAATTACAAGAGGTTGCCAATCACGAATCTACCCTCAGCAAAGTAAAAACCACTCTGGACTCTGATAGAAAATTAGAGAATATAATTCCTTGGAAAAAGCAAAAGTCATCAGATTATAACTAATGTAGCTAACTAGCCACTTTGAGCTCAACAAATCAGTGATATCAACTATTTCTTCTTCAAATGATGTGAGAAACTAAAGTCCATGTTTCATATTTACTATGATGACACCTTTAGAAAATAAACGTTTAAACTGCTTTTAGGAGTGTCAGTCGATGAATGAAAATGTTTCTCCATTTGTCAAGTGGCAAAATTACTTACTTTTTTTTTTAGTATAAATTCTAGACTCCTGTGAAACGCTGTAATTGTGCCTACCCAATTTCCTTCTTAAATCAATCAAGCATTTATCCATGAGGTCGATTTCTCAGAAGATAAACTCAGAAAGTTCAAATAATTTAAAAAGGATTTGTTTTAAAGACTAACATTTTAAACTAATGAACAGAGCAAACAAGCCCAGATAACACTATACAAATTATTTCTTTCAAGTGATCATGTCTATAAGCTCATATAGTTCAACTTATTTGACTCCATAGGAAAAGGAATGAACAATAAAATGACTTTTCCTACAAGTTTCATTAAAAGTTTCTTTTTAATTTTACTCTTCTTCCTTTTTTAAAATCAATGCTATTCTCAGATTATTTGGAAGGAGGTTTGTAATGTAACATCAATAATCCACAATAGTGGTTTATTTATTTTTGCATGGTACAACAGACTTACAGTTTATTCTTTTTTTTTTTTTTTAATTTTTTTTTTTTTTATTTATTTATGGCTGTGTTGGGTCTTCGTTTCTGTGCGAGGGCTTTCTTCTAGTTGTGGCAAGCGGGGACCACTCTTCATCGCGGTGCGCGGGCCTCTCACTATCGCGGCCTCTCTTGTTGCGGAGCACAGGCTCCAGACGCGCAGGCTCAGTAACTGTGGCTCACGGGCCCAGTTGCTCCGTGGCATGTGGGATCTTCCCAGACCAGGGCTCGAACCCGTGTCCCCTGCACTGGCAGGCAGATTCTCAACCACTGCGCCACCAGGGAAGCCCAGTTTATTCTTTAGTGTCTTTGTGTGTGTGTCTATGTCTATGTGTCTGTGCATGTATTCTAGTTTTACTTAAAGTATTTTTGTGGCTTTCAGGTATAATCTATATACAAAAAACCACGTGTATTTAATATATACAATCTGATGTGTTTGGACATATGCATACATCAGTGATATCATCACCATAATCAACTTTATAAATATATCCATCACTTCCAAAAGTTTCCTAGTGTCCCTTTTCTTTTCTTTCTTCCTTTCTTCTTTGTTGGGATAAGGACATTTAACGCGACACCTACCCTCTTAACAATTCTTAAGTGCACAACACAGCACTATTAACTATAGGCACTCTGTTGTACCGCAGATCTCTAGAATTCATTCATCTTTTACAACTCTATACCCATTGAACAGCTCCTTATTTTCCCCTTCCCATCCCCTGGCAACCACTATTCTATTTTCTGCTTCTTAAGTTTGAATATTTCATTTATCTCATATAAATAGAATCAAGCAGTTACTTGCCCTTCTGTGACTGACTTATCACACTTAGCACAGACTTCCAAGTCCATCCATGTTGTTCTTTTTTTTTTTTTTTTAAGTTATTTATTTATTTATTTATGGCTGTGTTTGGTCTTCGTTTCTGTGCGGGGGCTTTCTCTAGTTGCGGCGAGCGGGGACCACTCTTCATCACGGTGCGCGGGCCTCTCACTATCGCGGCCTCTCTTGTTGCGGAGCACGGGCTCCAGACGCGCAGGCTCAGTAATTGTGGCTCACGGGCCCAGTTGCTCCGTGGCATGTGGGATCTTCCCGGACCAGGGCTCGAACCCGTGTCCCCTGCATTAGCAGGCAGATTCTCAACCACTGCGCCACCAGGGAAGCCCCCTGTTCTTTTTTTTTAAGACCAAATAATATTACATTGTATGTATATATCACATCTTCTTTATCTATTCATCTCTCAATAGACATTTAGATTGCAAAGTTGCAGGATACAAAATCAACATACCAAAAATCAGTTGCATTTCTGTACACTAACAATGACCTATCTGAAAAGGAAATTAAGAAAATAATCCCATTTACAATAGCATCAAAAGGAACAAAATACTTAGGAATAAATTTAACAAAAGAGATGAAAGACCTATATACTGAAAACTATAATACATTGATGAAAGAAATTAAAGAAGACACAAACAAATGGAAAGACATCTATGTTCATGGATTGGAAGACTTAGTATCATTAAAATCTTCATATTTAAACAAATTTAAAGGTCTCCTTTTGATATAAATCTCAATGTACATGTACCAGTTAACTAAATTGTAAGATAAAATGGGAAAATTTCCAAGTTTAATCATGAAAGCAAAATGACATAGATCTCTATTTGTGGGTTTATTCATTCTATGAAATTTCACCTATCCTCATTATGTTATTGATAATATTTTAATGCTGTCCTCATGTTTTATACATTTCAAAGCACTTGAAATTGATTTTTTTGAGTTGATCCTCTTAGAATCTCAGTAAAATCCACATGAGAAGGTACCATTATTCTCATTTTATGGATAAGAAAATAGGGGGCACAAGTGGTCAAGTGATTTTCTGAAGTTTCCATAGGCAGTCACTTGTGCTTTTAGTAGAATTGATCTCTGGGTCTCTCAGAGTTTGGTTAACTTTATAGCACTCTAACTCATGACATTATAACTGAATAGCAAATACATAAAATATGATAATATGGCTCAAACTATAATAACTTAAAGCAGTATTTCTCAGCTCTTTCTTTTAGACATACATGAGGAGGGGGATATTATTTTTAAGGTCAAGTTGAAGATCTAGTCTGGAAATTGGTTTTATCTGAATAGCAAGAAAATCTCCACTCAAATCTCTGTTTTATTGACAACAATATGAACATGCTAGAAAGGTAAAACTTCAGAGATTTCCCGTTATACAAGTATTTTTCTTAGCTCTCAAATACTGCAAACATTTTAAAGTCTCTTTGGGGCTTCTCTGGTGGCGCAGTGGTTGAGAGTCTACCTGCCAATGCAGGGGACACGGGTTCGAGCCCTGGTCTGGGAGGATCCCACATGCCGCGGAGCAACTAAGCCCGTGAGCCACAACTGCTGAGCCTGCACGTCTGGAGCCTGTGCTCCACAACAAGAGAGGCCGCAGTAGTGAGAGGCCCGTGCATCGCGATGAGGAGTGGCCCCCGCTTGCCGCAACTGGAGAAAGCCCTCGCACAGAAACGAAGACCCAACACAGCCAAAAATAAATTAATTAATTAATTTTTTTTTTTTAAAAAGTCTCTTTGAAGAAAGGAAAGAGAACACATATTATCTCCCCTTTTTTGCATTTTTAAAACTCTTTTGGAGTATTTCTTCAAAGATAAATTTATAGTGTAGATAGTTTCTCTGTGTCTTCTGTAAACCTAAAGAGAGGCAATATTGTTTTATGAACCTCCATTTATGGCAGTATGAGGCAGATTTAGAGCTGTTGTTCAAAGCTTTTTTGATGTGTTTCTTGGGCCACTGTAGAAAACTGGGGAGGGAAAAAAAGCTCTAAAATAGTTTATACTGCTTTTTATTTATTTATATATTTTTGAGATTATACACTGTGAGGTTGGAGAAAATCTTAAAACTGCAGCAAATACTGAAAGAAATGCCGAAGTAGTTTAAAGTATAGTTGAAAACAAGGGAAATTTGAAGAATAAAAACTGTGAAGTTACCTATAGATATGATGTTCCAGTCTTCCTCTTCTATTTATCTTGCAGGCATATTCAAGTTTGTTCTTTTCTTTTCCTGCAAGGCATTGTGTGGCTATAGCTTGTATATACAAGGGCTTGGTAGAACTATTCTCATCATACAGCTTTGCTAATACTGCTTATTTAATTGCTATCTACTATTTCAAAACAATGACTTAAATTAACCCACTCTTTAGTCTTATAGATAAAGCAATTCCTAGGGTGAATTTTTCTCAGTGGGTAGAATTTTTCCTAGAAGAGCTGAAGGAAAAAACCTTTCCACATTTCATATTTGAACTGACCTTAATAATTGACTGTATATTTTATTGACCAAAATCTCCCAGTAAATGCAAAAAGGTAGTATAAAAAGAACACTCAGAATTTCTACCATTTCATATCTCTTAAAGGCAGCTTAACTGTTAATATTCAGGTAATGACATTCAGTAAGTATAATATAATAAACATGCTTTTCTTGACGGCTTGGATAACAAATCAAAATGAAAGTTTTATAATCACCAAGATGTTAGTCTGGAAAAAGCTGAATTTAATTTATAGCTGAAGTGGTGATATTACCTTCATCATTCTTTTTCTTCTTTTTATTATTATTACTAAAGTAAAGAGTGGTATGTATATCTCCAAATATATCAGGATACATATATATACACATACGTATACATATATA
This sequence comes from Balaenoptera acutorostrata, assembly GCF_949987535.1. Taxonomy (NCBI): domain Eukaryota; kingdom Metazoa; phylum Chordata; class Mammalia; order Artiodactyla; family Balaenopteridae; genus Balaenoptera; species Balaenoptera acutorostrata. The sequence goes on from NC_080065.1 coordinate 147,959,327, forward strand.
GACATATATATATACATATATATACACATATTTATATGTGTGTGTCCTAAGTAGCCCGATGGTTTAAACCACTTTGTGTTTTAATCTGTCTTGACTGAACTAATTTTATGATGATTTGAATTCTGGGCATTTCTTGAGTGAGTGTGATCGATACAGGAATATCTGTACTACAGACAAATTATAGTATCTATTCCTGCCACAAAATGTCTCCACATGGAGACAATGTAAACATTTAATTTCCTTCTTTAAACGTATAATAAAATTGTAATTCAGGCTACAAAGTTGTAGTTTTTTTCTGCTTATAAACTTATTTTTCATCATTTGAATAAACATGACTATCCATAACTAAGGACCACCTTTCTCAACCACAGATTAAGTTATGTGTAAAAAGAAAAAATATGCAATTAGAGTGATCAGTCCTGACACTCCAGACATCTTCAAAAATATTGGCCATACTTGCAGATGTTTGCTGTATGCATCCCTTATGTATAATGACTTAAGTTAGAAACATGTGAAACTCAGTTAGTGCCTCTATCTTAATAACATAATTAAATATAGAAAGATTTGACTTTCCATTTTTACTTGTGTATATTTCACTATTGTAACCCCAGCAACTATTGCTTGTCATTTTGATACAATTCTAGTAAGACACTGTTCCTTTCCAAACATTCTTTTCAATCAAAGGAGGGACAAACATATTTGAAAAGACTTCCAGGAGGCATCATAATGTGGGCAGGACAGAAAGAGTGATTACTTTTAAAGATCAACATTTATTTTGCCCTAAAAGAGACTACAGATATCTTAGCGTCTATTCTTTGAGAAGTGGCAATTCTGAAAGACAATACCTTTGTTACTGTGCGGCTACTTCAATTTAAAAAAAAAAAACTTTCCTGTATCTATGATATAAAATGTTACACATTTAACTTTTCTGAAATTAGGATGTATACAATAGAGGAACACAGCATACGGGATTTGCTTTCAAAGCCAGTATGTAAGGTAAGAATTATATGCTACCAAAAATAGGCTTTAATTCTTTAAAATGCCCATGGAAAATAGACAATATGTCCAGTTTGTTCAGTACATATTAGAAAAGTCATGTGGTGAAAATTACATTTCTGTAAATACTAGAAGCCCAGGTCACAAGATACACTCTGGGCAATAGGAAATGAATGAGAAAATGAGAAATTCACTTCTGTCATTTCAACATTACTCCAGCCCATATACTCATGGTGAGAAATGGCCAATAGGACCATCTATGCTTTTTAAATTGTTATCTATTTCTCTCCCTCTCTCCTTCTCTCCATCTCTCTCTCATTCTCTCCTACCTCTTCCCTCATTCTCTCCCTCTTGTTCCTCTTCACTCCCTCACTCCTTCTCTTTCTCATTTCCTCCCTCAGCTGAAAAAAAAGAGTTGAATTTGTGTGGCTAAAATACAATCATTGGAAAATCTAAAGGTATACTGATAAGGAATACCTTATCAGTAAAACATTTTCAGCACAGCCATCCTGCATTAAATTCTCTACCTACCTTACATCATCAATAGGCGCCATGAGTAGTTAAGTATTTAGTAAGTTTCTACCAGGTGCATAACAGCATTCTGAAAACTAGAATGCTGTCTGGGGATGGGCATCTTTGCAGTCTCCCTCTGCCTCACTCCAGCGGGTTGGTGCCATCTTTTTTTTTTTTTAAGTGTGGGCTCAGAACTGACAATAAATGGTCAAAAAATTTTAATATGGGGGCTTCCCTGGTGGCGCAGTGGTAACGAATCTGTCTGCCAATGCAGGGGACACGGGTTCGAGCCCTGGTCCGGGAAAATCTCACATACCACAGAGCAACTAAGCCCATGCACCACAACTACTGAGCCTGCGCTCTAGAGCCCATGAGCCACAACTCCTGAGCCCGTGAGCCACAACTACTGAAACCCATGTGCTACCACTACTGAAGCCCGTGTGCCTAGAGCCCATGCTCCGCAACAAGAGAAGCCACCGCAATGAGAAGCCTGCACACCGCAATGAAGAGCAGCCCCTGCTCGCCGCAACTAGAGAAAGCCTGCGCGCAGCAACGAAGACCCAACATAGCTAAAAATAAATTAATTAAATAAATAAATTAAAAAAAAATTAATCCAATAATAGATTTATTATCTTATCTCATATTCTATTAATTAAGCCTAAGATGACAAGTTGGCCAAAGATCATGGTTGACTTGTATTGCTTTTATTGTCAAACAGCCCCTCAAACATTTTTTTTGAGTTTGTATATATACCTTTTTTTTTTTGTTTTACAAACTGTATATATACTTTTATTAAATCAGATTATCCATTTCCTCCATTTCAAGGAAGTACTTGCTTGTAGTGGGCTGGTATAGAGAAGGAGAAACTATTATCCCTATATATTCAACCAAGAGAAAGAGTTTTGACTTTTATGTGTATAGTTCCCCAACAATATCTCATTAAATTACTAGCCAGTGGATAATCCATGATAAAGTGTGTCGTCTTAATAGCTTGTCTATATAGCAGCCTGATATATCTGTCAATCAACAAGCATGAATCTGGCAACTACCATCTACAAAGTATTGATACTATGCAAGATATAGTGATATTTGTGGCTTTGCTTTTAAACACAGAGCACGATCTCTATTATGTAAAGGTGTTTTCTATTTTTATTATCTTTTGTAATTTGAATTATGAACTTTGCAGAATTTGTGTCACTGCTGTAGACAGCAGTATCCATAATCACTAAAGTGTTGTTTTCCTCAATATATTCACTGATCTAATGAGTGTGTCTTAGTTGTGTGTAAATGACACTTATGGCAACTGCTTAAGTTAAAACACAGTCCAGAAATAGTTATGTTTTACTGTCATGAAGGAGAATTGACAGTTCTATTCCTGAACTTAAGATATATAATATCACTCGTGCTGCATTATGTATTCTGGATTTCTCTGTGAAATCTTTAACATAGGAAATTATGTGCAGACAGGATAAAACTCATAAATTTAACAAATCTACTTAGTTTGTCAGAGCAAACTTTATCCTAAGAGTAGTTATAAATTTCTGCACCGGTAACAAAAGCTCAACGATACCGTCTCTAAAGGATTTTATTTGCTTATCTCAGTGGAATAAGTAGGAATGTGTTTTGACTCTCATTGGGTTGTTTTGTACATAGATTAGGAAAGAAAACTTTGTGCTGTATCATAAGAATTTTAAAGAATTAGGGGCAAGGGTTATCAAGTGCTTACCACAGTTTGCTTTTCCTTTTAAAAAAAATATTTAATACAATCAATATAACATTCAAATATTTATAGAACATAACACAAATTATTGTAAATTGCCATATAGATTTCTGTAAGGAGAGTGTTAATATCACTCCTTCACAGGTTAATCCATCCTCTTCCATAGACTTCAGATTGAACTTTTAACCTCTGATGGCTATCTTATAATTTTTTAAGCATGTTCATAAAAAACAACTTGGTTAAAAGAATGTGGTTGTCTCAAGGTAAAATTATTCCTATTACTATAAAAAATCAATGGTACCTCATGCTCTGAGATCAATATAATTATGTGTAATTATTGTACAAATAATATCTTTGTAGAAAAAAATCCATTTTTTACCTGCAGACGAGGGTAGTTCCTTCCCAAATCCTCAAAAATGCATTAAGATAGATAGATAGATTGATTGACAAGGGAAAGCATGACATTTTTCTGAAAATATAATAGAGGACTATATATGTGTATGTATCAATACTGAAATTTGGTATAAAAGAAGGATTGCCTTACACTCCATTCAAGGAATCAAGATAACTAATGATTTTCAAGAATACCATTCTAAGGGATTTAAGATCTCTATGTATTCAATCTTTATAGAACAAAAATTACAGGAACAAAATGCAGAGTATAAAATCAATAGGAAAACAAGGTAACATTTATAAAAATAAAACAGTAGGAAAACTAACATTTCTTTCAGTCCATGATATTTTTAATTGACAAAAAATGAAATAAGAAGCCAATTATAGTGAACATAATAGATGGATATTAGAATAGAGAATACACTTTATTTTTAAGGAACTATGGACCATTTACAAAAGTTGACCAAATATTAGGTCTCGAAATAAACTTCGGTAGATGCTAGAAAGTAGACATATCATAGAAATCATTCACTGTTCAAAGTGTAAGCTAGCCAGAAATTAATTGAAAAACAGAAAAAAAAAACTTACACCTGAGTAAAGAAAGAAAACTTCTCCCTAGTTAAATTAAGAATTTGTATATCTTCTTTGGTGAGGTGTCTGTTCAGATCTTCTGCCCAATTTTTTTATCAGGTTGTGTCTTTTATTATTTTTGAGTTTAATGATGTTTTTAAAGATGAGAATAATAACAGCTTTTTATATGCTGATGGAGATGATCCACTAGAGGGTGAAAAATAATGTAAGAGAAAGGAGGGTTGCTGGAGCATACCTTTAGGATGTGAGAAAGACGGGGTATAGTGCTCAAGTCTCTAAATTACTCAACCACTGAATTTTCATTATATGAAAACTAAACGGTGTCTTTTGCACACACAGTATTCAGTATATGCTGAATATATATAAAGTATATATACACATATATATTTTGAAAGTATGTACATATACTGAAATGCAATATGAGAAACGTAGAAATTTAATTATGAGGTAAATCACAAGGTTGTTAAACAGAGAAACAGTGTAACAGAACACTTTATTTCCCTGAAATTTGCACATTTTAAAGTAGTATCATGTTTTAAAAACTACAGTAGCAACTAGCATTTTCATTTCTTAAATATTAGTAAGAGATTATCTTTCCCCTGCATTTCTTTTCACTACATTCCTTCTGACCTAACATATAGGCTTGTAACATAGAGGCTTGTAAAAAATACAATAACACTACATGTTAGGTCAGAGGGAATGTAATGAAAGGGAATATAGTTTATTATTTATAATTTGTTATAAATTATTTATTATAATCCTATATTAATTATATCAAATTATAGTTTATTATATTAAAATTATTTATTTATTGGATTGATTTTTTTATAATTTAGTCCATTATTATTATAAATGGATTGAATGAACCTATTTGGATGCAGGCTTTTTTTCATCCTTGTCTTTTCTTTCAGTTCTCAATTTTCCCACTCTTTCCCATTCTTCTTTTGTCATGCCTTTTAGACTTTTTTCATGTCCCTTATGACACTGGGTTTTAGTTATAGAAGAACAGAGTTGAGCATTCCTAGATATTTCGGTTTAGTGAAATTATTCAAAGATATTACCATCTTTGAAAAATGTATTAAAATTTCCTGTAAAAGTGTTTAATTATGAAACATGTCTTCTCTTTGCCAAGTTTATAATTTAAATAATGCATTTTCCTATATCAGACTAATTATTCTGACATTTCTATTCTTTTTTTTTTAATTACTTTATTTTTTTTATATTTTATTTATTTTATTTTTGAATTTAATTTTAATTTTATTTATTTATTTTTATTTCTAATTTCTGGCTGCTCTGGGCCTTCACTGTAGCTCACGGACTCTTCGTTGCAGGCTCAGTAGTTGCAGCTTGTGGGATTAGTTGTCCTGAGGCATGTGGGATCTTAGTTTCCCGACCAGGGATCGAACCCACATCCCCTGCATTGGAAGGCAGATTCTTAACCACTAGACCACCAGGGAAGTCCCTGACATTTCTATTCTGATACAGAAATGAAAAATAAAAGATCCTTGGCTTTCAAAGAATTTCTAAGGATATCAGGGAACTATTTCAAAACACATACCCATTTAGCTGACATCAACTGACACAACTCCTGCCTTTAAGTTGCTCAGTCTTGTAGGAAGACAATAAAGATATAAATGTCATAAAACATAAGAAGTAAGATTGAAGCTATTTTATATAAATGTCATAAAATATAAGAAGTAAGACTGAAGTGAGAAACAGTGCCTATCTGTTGTGAGAGAGTGGTCTCTCACTTAATGCTACTCTTAGGATCAAGTGAGACAATGCAGGAAGATGGCTTAATGCAGTACCTGTTACAAGGTCAGTGTTCATTAAATGATAGTGCTAGAAATTGTTTCATTGATCTTTCTCTTGGTTGGGGTTCTCCAAAAGCAGATACTAAGACAAGAATTTGAGTGTAAACAGTTTATCCAGTAGGTGATCCCAGATTACTTACATTATCAAGCTAGTTACCACTGTGAGCTTAATCTTGCCAGGGAGCTCAGGAAGATGGTCCACATCACAAGATCACACCTCAGAGTTATCCTCTACCTCCACTCCATGGGGTGTGGAAACTAAGGGTATGTATCCAATTCACAGGTGCCATTGGTAGAAGATGGACTCCAAGGACATTAATTCTCTTATACTTCTGGCTTGTTCTAAGTATAGGTTCATTGCACCTGTGTCCTCTCCCCCAAATTCTTCAGGTGGAGAACTATTCACATTTACAGTGAGAAGCATTTTGATGTTGAGATGAAGGCCAAGCACCCACAGTATCTGCTACTCTCTACAATGATGGTAATTGCTATTACTGAAATCATTTAGGAGAACAAACAAGAGTCACCCAGTTTAATCTATGAGAGTAAAGTCTTTCCAAAGAAAGGGTAATCAATGTATAATAGTTGAAAGATGAACTTCTGGAAGTTAGACATTTTCCAGATAAAGAGGGAATATTATGTAGGAAGGTCTAAAGGCTTTGGAGAGCCTGGTCCCCTTGATAACTGAAAATAGTTTGATCAGCCTGCAATACAAGTTGGGGATAAAACCTCCAAGGGGAAAGACAGAGAAGTTAGCAAGGACCAGATCACAAATGATGTCATATGCAATGTTGCAGTATTTGGGTCTTATTCTAAGAACAATGGTGGCCCACAGAAGTATTTTAAAGCAAAGAGTCACATGATCCAATCTGAGATTTAGACGGATTTCTTTTCTGCTATAAAGATTTGCCTAGATTTCAAAGAGATTATCAGAGGTCTTTGATCATATAGAAAAAAATGTGTCACAGGTGCCTTTCAGGCACAGGATTCAAAAGAGTGACATTGTTTCTAAAATTGGAAATAAGGGTGTTTCCCATAGGAAACATTTTGGTATTTGTTATAAAGACGCTAAACAGTCAGACTGGTATCTGCTTTCCTAGAAGAAAGGCAAGAACTGGCCAGTAAAAATGAGATTGCACACTGAAAAAAATCAACAAGATGCCTTGGGAATGAATCATAGATGGGAATAAGTACATAGATGTTCGAAATAAAGAAATTTTGTTAATCTGGGAGGCAAAAAATTTGAAAATAGAAAAGAGTCCAACTGAAGCATTTTTAAGAAAAATTTAACACTAGATATTCTCAAAATATAAATAGTAGCTATCCGAATTTTGAGTGACTGTTAGTCTTTATTCTTTTGCTTGCCTGAGGTTTTCTTTTTTAATGTGCATCTATAGTTCACATAAAAGTAGCATTAAATTCCATATATATGTGTTAGCATACGGTATTTGTTTTTCTCTTTCTGACTTACTTCACTCTGTATAACAGACTCTAGGTCCATCCACCTCGCTACAAATAACTCAATATGGACATATATACACTACCAAATGTAAAATAGATAGCTAGTGGGAAGCAGCCGCATAGCACAGGGAGATCAGCTCGGTGCTTTGTGACCACCTAGAGGGGTGGGATAGGGAGGGTGGGAGGGAGGGAGACGCAAGAGGGAGGAGATATGGGGATATGTGTTTATGTATAACTGATTCACTTCGTTATGAAGCAGAAACTAACACACTATTGTAAAGCAATTATACTCCAATAAAAATGTTAAAAAAAAAAAGTAACATTAAAAACTAAAACCAATACAGCACTATAATTCCACTATAGAATTATACTCTTGGAGGACTGTTAGTGGCAGAAGAGGCCAAAGAGAGCTGAGGGATGGTAAATATATTTTATCTTCTGTTCTAATCTAATAATCTAAATATATTTTATCTTCTAGCTCTAATTGGTAACAGTTGCATAGAGCACTGTGATAGGAATGATTCTGAAGCTGACCTTGATTAGTGATGCCTGCCATGGGTACAGAATGTAGAAATTATGGTATCTGGTTGTTTTCCGTTTGTTATCAAAATCTGCTCCCTCAGTTCATAGAGGGCAAAATGGAAGCCCTTTGAAAGGAAAGGATTTATTGCCTGAGATCATACAGAGTTCTAATTACAGATCAATTATATGCACTTCTAATTCAGTGTAGAAAAATATGTATGTCTTGAAAAAGTCTCATTCATATACTAAACACTCCATGTGGTGAATTTGCAAATAATATAAGAATCCCTTACAAATGCAAAATTAAAGAATGAATAAAAACAGTTCTGAGTTACCCTAATCACTGAATCATTTTCCCTATTCAGAATTCCACAGCCTGAGCTAGCTAAGTCCACCTGACTCTGAGATCTCACTTTTATTTTTTTTTTTATTTTTATTTTTTCACTTTTATTTTTAAATCCACGAACTAGCATGCCCAAACACGAGGTATCATTTTCTCTAGACTAAATAACAATCAAGACTCTGTCATTTTCCTAATGAAGATTCATGCATAGCACCAATCCTTCTGAAGTATATTTAGGTAAGGATGTGTGATTTTAACATCCAGACTTGCTAAGGGACTCATTTAAAGAAAAAGTGTCCTACGAGGAGCTCTTGAGATTCAACACATAATTAAATAGGGAAAAGCTGGCAGAACTTGGCATTTTTTTTCAAAGGAGAGCAAAAACTACAAGATTGAGACCTGCTACTGACTCACTTAACAAGGAACACAGCAATTTCCAATGAAGATGGAAAGTAGTGATGTTTAGGAACAATTATGACTGTTGTGGTACTTTGTGGACCACAAGGTCCAGATCACTTTTCCTCTCAGGATTCAGAGCTAATCTTATACATAAGTCTCTAAATAACCATCTCTGTTTGCATCACTTGACTGAGGAGGTGCCTCCTATGCCCTTTAGCTTTCAGCTGAGTTGCCACTTTAGTCAGGAAGTTTTTTCTCTTCCCCAAACTGAGTCTTGCAGCTTTCCTATACATTCATTTAGTGTTCTTTATTTATTGGGTCATAGCACATATCAGTGTGTTACCTTGTCTATTTATGTGCATTTTTCCCTGACCACATTATAAGCTATGTGAGGGCAGAGGGCATGCCTTTCATTTCTATTGATAATTCTTCCATACCTACAATTGTATCTACTGTATAATAAGTGATTACTAAATACATCTGAATGAAAGAGCAAGTGAGTGAATTACAGAATTACCCATTATATTTTTATCAAGGTATTAGGAATATAAATGTCCTAGGCTCATCTCACCATTCCTTTTAAGACTGCCATTCAGTTCACAAGGGCTGATGGGGAAATGGGCATGGGGAGTGCATTATTCCTGAGTAATCACTAAAGATATTCTGAGGAAGGCAAAACCCTGCCATCCTGATTTGTCCTCAAGATCTAAAGTACCACCTACGTGAAAAAAAAGAGACAATAAAACCTAACCTATTCCTCTGGTGGTCATCACATCAAAGGGATAATATATTGATTTGGGATGCTATCATTTACCACAATCAGAGCAAGTAAAACAATAAAAATTGTCGGAGTATAAATCTCATTAACTTGTACATTTTGAAGTTGATAGAAACAAGTAAAATTGGCTTTGCTTCATTTCAGAGTAATTACTGTACTCAAAACTTAGAAAGTCAATAAATGCATTTCAATGTATATGATACAATAATCATGCATTATGGTCCATTTTCAAACAAATCATAATTACTGTCTGAATATGACTCAAATCACCAAGGAACTTTCAGAAATGCTAAATTACTTGCAATTTGAACATGCTAAAAATGCCATGCCATTTACCACACATAACAGATGAGTGATGGGCCAAACTTAGAAAATGCAATTCACTGTAAGTGATATTACTAAAATGCTTAACACATGGTATGGTCACTGAGGTTACACAAGGCTGGTTTATTAAAAAAAAATCTGATTTTAGATATTTTCATGGATTTCCAATTAAGATGATTTTAAATAGTTTAAGCCTTCTGTGTTTGGAAAATATTAACTCAGTCCAACCCAAAATTCTTTTTTTGTTTTTTGTTTTTGGACAAGATGCAAAAGTCTCTCCTCTGGCCATCGAAATAATTCGAGCTCTTTAAAGTCTCTCCTTGGGGTACAGGTACTTTTTTTCATTTAGTTAGTGTATTCTAATTGAGAATCCTTTAAATGTCAGGCTCAATGCTAAGGACTGACTATAAAGAGTTTAAAGACACTATCCCTATTCCAAAGGATTCATGGTTTAGCACAAGATGACCATTGGTGACTAAAGGTTTGAAAACATCAGTCTTTCACCTCAGTGACTATAGGAGAATCTTCCCAAGCAATGGCTTGAAAAGTGAGTAGGTTTCAATCAGGATAGAGTGGATGAGAGAATACTCAGAATGGCTAGTAAATCTCTAGATGACTGGCAATAGACCACTCAAGAGAAAAAGGCAGAGAGATGTCTGATCATAGTGGCCCTTGAGTGTCATGCTAAAGTGTGAATTTTATCCCTAATGGTAAAGAGGACCCATTAAAGGATTTTAACCAGAGCAGTGACCCTTCATATTTATACATTAGAAGAATACCTCTGTTGGCAGTGTGGAGCACTAATTAAAGAGAAACGAGACCAGGCAGATTCCAGAGCAGACGCTGACCCAATAATCCAAGTGAGAGATTAGAGCAATCAAATGAAGATCTTTATGAATATGGGAAAGAGGTCATTCCTGATCGGGAATACCTCTGCCTGAATGACTAGTGATATAATACTTCCTTATCTTGTGAGCTGGGTGGAATAAAGTACATATATCCCATAGCTAAATTTAAACTGATTCCATATAAGCATTTCATAAGCCACACAAAGATACATCACATCTTGAAACATATTTCATAAATAATACTGTTATGTATCCCTCTAACTTTATCACTTATTTAGCTACGCAAACGTTTGATTGAGCATTCACTCTGTGTATGCACAGTGGGAGGCACACAGGGAGTTATACAGGCATAATCTCAATCCTGAAACATCTAGACTTCTGGTTCCACATTACAAGAAGCTAGTTATTTAACAACTGAAGGCAACATTTAACAAAATACCAAGATATTTAAAAGAACGCACGTTTTGAGAGTAAGGAAACCAGAGTAATTAATCTAGACTAGGATAGTAATAGGAAGATTTTCTTGTATAGATTGGGCACAACTGGGCTTTAAAGAAATGGAAAAAGACTAGAGGCAGACCCACTCTAGATTATATAACAGAAATAAAGATCTAGCAAGGAGAATGAGTTTGGGGCATATGGAGGCGGGCAATATGGTATACCGAATATCCAAGTGCTCCTGGGAGATTGGCAGGTCTGCCTTTCCTCCCACTAATCTGCATTTATAAGGAAAGTTCAGCCCTTGAGCCTGAGAAGCCCAAAGGGTAGTTAGAAATGAATAATGCAGAAATGTGGAGATGAATAGTGGTAACAGAGTCCCGTCAACTCCTCAATATCCTATTCCAGATTCTTCTTGTCATCTTGCCTTCGGCTTCTCTGATACACTGTTTTAGCATCATGACTAATTCCGTTTCTCTAATTAAGTAACTTATATTTGGTTTTATTATCATATTTAAACAGTCACTCAGGTAACCCACTTTACGAAGGAAAAAGATTTAAAATTCTTCAGGTGGGTTTCATGGTTGCGCTTCCATTCACCTTTCCAGCTTTTTTGTGCCAGCTTCCCTGTTGCCCTCTTTGCCTTTTGTCAGTTCACTAAGCACAACCAGCTTGTTCCCTTGTGAGAGTCTTTCTGGACAACTGTTGCTCTTCCTTGGATTGTATTTTCTTTTTCCTCTACTCTTGACTATCTATCCACTCTTACTTCAAAGCTACAGTGTCACTTTCTTAGGTAGGACTTTCGTGGCAGCCCGCTGTCTACATTTGTTCTCCCTGTTAAATTTATCAACACATATGATTTTTAAAATTTGTGTGTTATTTTAAGGTTTGTCTTCCTGTAAACTTATGAATAGCATACTTTTGGTTCATTTCTATATACATATTGCCTATAATACTCTGGAAACACTCATACATATTTTTTTAATGTATTTATTTTATTTATTTATTATTTTTGGCTGCTTTAGGTCTTCGTTGCTGCATGCGGGCTTCCTCTAGTTGCGGCCAGCGGGGGCCACTCTTTGCTGTGGTGCCTCTCACGGCGGTGGCTTCTCCTGTTGCAGAGCACAGGCTCTAGGCGTGTGGGCTGCAGTAGTTGTGGCGCGTCGGCTGCAGTAGTTTTGGCACGTGGGCTCAGTAGTTGTGGCTCGCCGGCTAGGAATTAATGGATAGAGGGATGGAGAAATGTATGAGGAAAATAAAGCCATATTTTGTTATATATATGCCCAAGTATTGTGTCTGGTGCTATTGCAAAGGTATTTTTTTAAACGTTCATTCCAGTAGCTTACCATTGGTATGTTGTAAAGCAATTGGTTTATATATTGACTTTTCATCCTAAGACTTTTCTATTTTTGTGTATTATTTCTGGGAGTTTTTTGGGAGTCAAGAGGGGTGGTTTGGTATTTTCTACATAGACAATACAGTTATCTACAAATGAAAACATTATTATTTCTTTCCAACTTGTATAGCTTTCTTTTTCGTTTTATTGTACTATCTAGGATCTCTAGCATAGTATGGAATAGGATTGGTGATAAAGGACATTCTTGCCCAGTTCTCCTTTGTAAAAAAGCATCCGGTCTCTCATATTAAATATGATGTCAACTGCACATTTTAAAATGGATATCCTTTAATAAATTAAGGATGTTAGGTTTTTAGTTTACTTTCAAGTTCTAACTTCCTTAACAAGTTAGAAAAACTGCCCTCTGCTTCTATTTTCTGGAAGAGATTGTGGAGAATTGGTATTAAGTCTTCTTTAAATGTTTGCTAGAATTCACCTTTGAAACAATTTGGGTCTCTTGCTTTCTCTTCAGAAGTTATAAATTATTGATTCAATTTATTTAATCCAGATAGGATTTATCAAGTTATATATTTCTCCTTGTGTGAATTGTAGCAATTTGTTGAATTTTTCTAGTGAAATAGGATCAATAGTGACAATCCGTTCTTCATTTTTAATACTAGTAATGTGTGTCTTACACCTTTTTTTCTTGGTTAGCCTGGCTAAATGTTTAACAATTTCATCAGCCTTTTATAAGAACCAACTTTTGTTTCAATGATTATCTCTATTGCTTTCCTGTTTTCAAGTTCATTGATTTATGTTCTAATTAGTATTATTTATTTTCTTCTGCTTGACTTAGGCTCACATTTCTTTCCTTTCTCTAACTTCCTAAAGTGGAAGTTTAGATTATTGATTCTAAATACTTCTAATATAAGCATTCAACGCTACAAATTTCCCTCTAAGCACTGCTTTTATTGCATACTACAAATTTTGATAACTTATATTTTCATTATTATTTAGTTCAAAATAGTTTTCCTTTCTCTTGAGGCTTCTTCATTGGCCCATATAAAAGAAATGTAGAGTCAATCTCCAAATAGTTTGGACTTTTCCAGCAATCTTTCTGTTATATTTCTAGTATAATTTCATTGTGATATGAAGGCATACTTTGTAAGATTCCAATTTAAGAAAAACTGTTAATAACTGTTAGTGTGTGTTTTATAATCCAGGATGTGGTTTATTTTACTGAATGCTCCATTGAGCTTGAAAAGAATTGTATTCTGCTGTTGTGAGATGGAGTATTCTAAAAGAGTCCATTAGAACAAGTTGATTGACAGCAGTGTTCAACTTATCTATATTCTCACTGATTTTCTGCCTGCTTTATTTGTCCATTACTGACAGATGACTATTGAAGTCTCCAAATATAACAGCAGATTTTTCTATTTTCAGTTCTATCAATCTTTGGCTTATGTAGTTTGATGTTCTGCTGTTAGATAAATACACATTAAGGACTGTTACGTCATCTTGGAGACTCAACAATTTATGATTAATTAATGCCCCTTTTTACCCCTAATATTTTCCCTTGTTCTGAAGTCTGCTTTGTCTGAAATTAATATAGTTATTATATATTTCTCTTCATTAGTGTTTTCATGGTATAACTTTTTCTCAATCCCTTTATGTTTAATCTATATGTATTGTTATATTTCAAATGGGATTTTCCTAGACAACATAGAGTTGGGTCTTTTTAAAATTCTGATAATCTCTTTTAATTCATGTGATTAGTTCTATCTCATTTAAAAGCATTATTGATATAATCAGATTAATATCCACCATGTTTATAACTGTCTTCAATTCACTGATTTTGTGTCTGCACCTCCTCCTTTATTTTCTGTCTTGTCTAGTTTTAATTATACATTTTATATGATTCTATTTTGTATCTTCTGTTAGCATATCATTTATATTTCTTTAAAAAAGTTTTTTTGAGTGGCTACCTTTCAGGTTATGATATACATTTTCAACTTATCCAAGTTGATCTTCAAGTAATACTATACTGTTTCACATGTAGTACAGATAATATAGAACGGAAACTTCCCAGTTCCTCCTTCCCATTCCTTGTGGCAATGTTATCATTTATTTCACTTATCAATATGTGTATAGAATTCACTGGGTATAGAAATCTTATGTGGAAAACATGGTTTTTCATAATGAAGTATGATATTAATAGTAAGGTTTTTAAAAGATGTTCTTTATCATGTGGAGGAAATTAGCTTCTTCCCTAGTATGCTAAAGGTTTTTTTTAATCATGAATGAGTGTTGAATTTTGTGAAATGATTTTCCTGTACAAATATTCATATGGTAGATTACAATAATTGATTTTTGATTATTGAACCAGTCTTGCAATCTAGAATAAATCCCACTTGTACATGGCATATTCATTTTATACTTTGTTGGATTTGATTTTTATTTATTATCTGTTAGCCTGTAGTAGCTCACTTACTTGTTCACTCCTTCTCACATTTATTTAACTGTGTTTGTCTGGTTTCTATATCTATGTAATGCTGGCCTTACACAATAAGGTGGATAGTCTTCCCTCCTGTTCTATTTTCTGGGAGAAGTTGTGTGAGAAACAGTTAATTCTTCTTTTAATGTTTGGTAAAATTCCCCAGGGAAGCCATCTAGGCACAGAAATTTTTCAGGAGTTTTTAAAGTACAAATTTACTTTTCTACTTTATCTTGATTGAGTTTTAATAGTTTGTGACTTTCAAAGAATTGACACATTTCTTTTAAACTGTTGAAATTTTGAGCATTCCAGAGGCATTTATCCCAGAGAAATGAAAACTTTTCATTTTTTCACAAAAAACCTGCACATGAATGTTTATAGCAGATTTATTTGTAGAAATCACAAGCTTAAAGCAAGCCAGATGTCCTTCAACTAGTAAACTGTTAAACAACCTGTGATACATATGTATCCTGGGTTACCACGTGGCAATAAAATGCAAAGAACTTATAAGAAACTCAACAAACTGGATAATCTCCAGAGAATTATGCTGAGTGAAAAAAAAGTCTTTCCCAAAATGTTACATATTCTATGATTCCATTTATATGACTTTCAATAAATTAACAGAATTAGAGAAATGGAGAACAGGATATTGGTTGCTAGGTGTTGGAGAGGGAAGGAGAAGGGAAGTGGGTGTGACCACAAAAGGGTAGCATGAGTGATCCTTGTGGTGATGGAAATGGTCTGTATCCTGATGGCATCAATTTCAGTATTCTGGTTGTGGTATTGTACTATAGAGTTGCAAAATGTTCCCATTGGTGGAAACTTGGTAAAGAGCACTGAGAGTAAAGAGCGTCCACAATCCCGCTGTATTATTTCTTCTAACTGCGTTTGAATCTACAATTATCTCAAAACAATAAATTTAATTTAAAACTACATTTAGGAGATACGACACTCAAAGGCAACATAGGAATTGTTTGCATCCTGATTAAAAAAAAAAAACTCTCAAAAGATTTTATGACAATCAAGTAATTCGAATATAGATTGGTTATTTGATGATACCAAAGGAAGTATGATTATTTTGTTAGGTGTGATAATTGGCACTGTGGTTACAAAATGAAACTGTCTGAGATTCATACTGCAGTACTAGGGTCAAAAGACTGGTGGTTTTCTTTGAAATACTCTGGAAAAATATATATAAAAGTGTGTAGAGGATTTATGAAACAAAATAATATTTGAGAAATAAACTGGTGCTGCATCATGTCATCCTATGGCCCTTGCTGCTGCTTCTTCCCACAATCCTGGCCAGAGTCACTGCAGTAAGCCCCGAAGACCCAGATCCCATTTTCATGGGATATCTGCACACATTCACACCTCAGACCCCAGGACCACTGACACAGTAAGTGCACCTGTTCCCAAGGACCCAGGTGCTGTGGTAATTTTGCACGTACCTCATCCCAGAACCCCAGCTCTGCTACTGCTCTGAGTGCCAGCATGCCAGACCAGGTGCCAAAAGAGATCTCCTCAACTAGAACTTACTCCCAAAGGCAAAAACAAAAACAAAAACAGAAGAGCCTAGCAGTAGTAGTCTCTAAGGAGCCTAATAGCTCTAGCTACCACTGCTGTGCACAGGTCCTCCATGGTGTTGGCCACAGAAGACCTCCTGCAGTTTGCACTGATGTTGACCTCAGCTGATGTAGCTGCATGAAGATTATGCCACCATGCTTTTCCATGAACCAAAGGCACTGCATTCCATCCAGCTGGCACTCTCACAGCCACCTTCAAGTGAATGTCTTTCCCCACTGAAGCTAGTCTAAAAAGGCTGACTGTGCCCTCAAATGCACAAACATCAACACAAATCTGGGGAGAGTGATGGCCATCTGGGTACATGAAGCTCAAAGACGCTCAGATACAAACCAAGAGATCTTCACTGAGACACATTATAATCAAGCTGTCAAAAATCAGAGAATTTTGAAAGCAGCAAGAGAAAAAAGACTTATCACATAAAAGGAAATCCCAGTAAGGCCATAAGCTTATTTTCTCAGCAGAAGCCTTGCAGGCTAGGAGAGAGTATGATGATATATTCAAAGTGCTCAAAGAAAAAACATTTCAACCAGAATACTTTACCCAGAAAAGCTGTCCTTGATCTTATATACAGAAAACCATAAAGACTCCATTGAAAAATTTATATTAATTAGTAAATAATTAATATGTGAATACACTAATGAATTCAGTAAAGTTGCAGAATACAAAATCAACATACAGAGATCAGTTACATAAGAATTCTTATGATGACTGATTCGAATTTATCAAGTGATTTCTTTTCTGCATCTACAGAGATAACCATATGGTTTTCTAATATTTTAATTTTAGGAATTTTGTGTCTGTGTTTACAGGTATTATTGGGCTATAACTTTATACTTCATACTATTCTTGCCTTGCTTTGACATCAATTTTATATTTGCCTCATAAAATGATTTGGGATTATTTCCTATTTTTCTATTCTCTTTAATACTTTGTTTGAGATACAAATTATCCTTTCCTTTAAAGTTTGGAAGAATAAATATAGCTAGATCTGGTATTATTAATATCATGGGTTGATTTTTAGCTATGGATTCACATTGTTTAATGGTTAGAAGTTTATTCAGATTTTCTTTTCCTTCTATAATCAGTTATGTTAAGTATTTGTTGTCTATTTAAGCTTTCAGCTGTACTATATGTAAAATCATATACCTTTTTTTGTATATATGTCATTTTTCCCATCATATTTTTAGTGCTCTAAAGAAAGTGTGCATTTTTTATCTTTCTGATGCTTTTATAATTTTGCTATTTGTTTTTGTTTTTCTAAAGTTTTACTACATTGTGTCTTTGTGTAAATTTATTTTTATTAATCCTCCTTTCTTGTTTTTCATCAGCTTTGGATAATTATAACTATTATCTCCTTAAATATTGGCTTTAGCTTATTATCTTATTATCTCTGTTCTCTCTTTTTAGAAATTAGACATATGTTGCAATATCTCATTCTGTTTGAAAAAGTTTTGTTATATTTTGACCATAATTTCCTTTACTTTGGCTGTTTTATTCACTAATATCCTCAACATTTAATACTATTGATTCTGAATAAATCATGTATTTGAGGGCATTTATTTATTTATTTATTTATACATAGATTAAATAACAGTTGACTGTCAGCTGTGTGTTTGTTAGGTACCATGTAAGGTACTGAAGATACAATGGTAAACAAAACTGATATATGTTCTTCTCTCATGGAAATTACAAATGCTATAATTCTTCTTGTTGCTAGATCGCTGTATACAACCATGATGATTTCCTTAGGATATGTTTTAGACATATATTTCCTGGTTGAAAAAATGTGAAATGTGCTAACATTAATAACATTGCCAATTTTTTTTGCTGAGAGTTTGTACTAATTTATACAGCATAGCCAATGTAAATGATAAGAAGCCTCTCCCACAAAAATGTATATAGTGTGTGTACATTTGTGTATGTGCATATACATGTATACAGTCAGTAAAAGTTTCTTTTTTTCCTTTTGGATATTCTCAAGCATTTTCTATATTTTTACAGTAAGAATGGTAACAGGAACATACATATCAATAATTATCTTAAATGTAAATGGATTAAATGCACCAACCAAAAGACACAGACTGGCTGAATGGATACAAAAACAAGACCTGTATATATGCTGTCTACAAGAGACCCACTTCAGACCTAGGGACACCTACAGACTGAAAGTGAGGGGATGGAAAAAAACATTCCATGCAAATGGAAATCAAAAGAAAGCTAGAGTAGCAATTCTCATATCAGACAAAATAGACTTTAAAACAAAAACTATTACAAGAGACAAAGAAGGACACTACATAATGATCAAGGGACCAATACAAGAAGAAGACATAACAATTGTAAATATTTATGCACCCAACATAGGAGCACCTCAATACATAAGGTAAACACTAAAAGACATAAAGGGGAAATCAACAGTAACACAATCATAGTAGGGGACTTTTAACACCCCACTTTCACCAATGGACAGATCATCCAAAATGAAAATAAATAAGGAAACACAAGCTTTAAATGATGGACTTAATTGATATTTATAGGACATTCCATCAAAAAACAACAGAATACACTTTCTTCTCAAGTGCTCATGGAACATTCTCCAGGATAGATCATATCTTGGGTCACAAATCAAGCCTTGGTAAATTTAAGAAAATTGAAATCATATGAAGTACCTTTTCGGACCACAACGCTATGAGACTAGATATCAATTACAGGAAAAAATCTGTCAAAAATACAAACACAGGGAGGCTAAACAATACACTACTTAAATACCAAGAGATCACTGAAGAAATAAAAGAGGAAATCAAAAAATACCTAGAAACAAATGACAATGAAAAGACGATGACCCAAAACCTATGGGATGCAGCAAAAGCAGTTCTAAGAGGGAAGTTTATATCAATACAGTCCTACCTCAAGAAACAAGAAACATCTCAAATAAACAACCTAACCTTACACCTAAAGCAAATAGAGAAAGAAGAACAAAAAAACCCCAAAGTTAGCAGAAGGAAAGAAATCAGAAAGATCAGATCAGAAATAAATGAAAAAGAAATGAAGGAAACAATAGCAAAGCTCAATAAAACTAAAAGCTGGTTTTTTGAGAATATAAAAAACATTGATAAACCATTAGCCAGACTCATCAAGAAAGAAAGGGAGAAGACTCAAGTCAACAGAATTAGAAATGAAAAAGGAGAAGTAACAACTGACACTGCAGAAATACAAAAGATCATGAGAGATTACTATAAGCAGTTACATGCCAATAAAATGGACAAGCTGGAAGAAATGGACAAATTCTTAGAAACGCACAACCTTCCAAGACTGAACCAGGGAGAAATAGAAAATATGAACAGACCAATCACAAGCACTGAAATTGAAACTGTGATTAAAAATCTTCCAACAAACAAAAGCCCAGGACTAGATGGCTTCACAGGCGAATTCTATCAAAAATTTAGAGAAAAGTTAACACCTATAGTTCTCAAACTCTTCCAAAATATAGCAGAAGGAGGAACACACCCAAACTCATTCTATGAGGCCATCATAACCCTGATAGCAAAACCAGACAAAGATGTCACAAAGAAAGAAAACTACAGGCCAATATCATTGATGAACATACATGTAAAAATCCTCAACAAAATACTAGCAAACAGAATCCAACAACACATTAAAAGGATCATACACCATGATCAAGTGGGGTTTATCCCAGGAATGCAAGGATTCTTCAATAAACGCAAATCAATCAATGTGATAAACCATATTAACAAATTGAAGGAGAGAAACCATATGATCATCTCAACAGATGCAGAAAAAGCTTTCGACAAAATTCAACATCCATTTATGACAAAAACCCTCCAGAAAGTAGGCATAGAGGGAACTTACCTCAACATAATAAAGGCCATATATGACAAAGCCAGAGCCAACATCATTCTTAATGGTGAAAAACTGAAACCATTTCCACCAAGATCAGGAAAAAGACAAGGTTGCCCACTCTCACCACTATTATTCACATAGCTTTGGAAGTTTTAGCCACAGCAATCAGAGGAGATAAAGAAATAAAAGAAATCCAAGCTGGAAAAGAAGAATTAAAGCTGTCACTGTTTGCAGATGACATGATACTATACATAGAGAATCCTAAAAATGCTACCAGAAAACTACTAGAGCTAATCAATGAATTTGATAGAGTAGCAGGATACACAATTAATGCACAGAAATCTCTTGCATTCCTATACACTAATGATGAAAAATCTGAAAGAGAAATTAAGGAAACACTCCCATCTACCACTGCAACAAAAAGAATAAAATACCTAGCAGTAAACTCACCTAACGAGACAAAAGACCTGTATGCAGAAAACTATAAGACACTGATGAAAGAAATTAAAGATGATACAAACAGAGAGATATACCATGTCCTTGGATTGGAAGAATCAACATTGTGAAAATGACTATACTACCCAAAGCAATCTACAGATTCAGTGCAATCCCTATGTAACTTCCAATGGCATTTTTCACAGAACTAGAACAAAAAATTGCACCATTCGTATGGAAACACAAAAGACCCCAAATAGCCAAAGCAATCCTGAGAAAGAAAAACAAAGCTGGAGGAATCAGGCTCCCTGACTTCAGACTATACTACAAAGCTGAAGTAATCAAGACAGTACGGTACTGGCACAAAAACAGAAATATAGATCAATGGAACAGGATAGAAAGCCCAGAGATAAACTCACACACATATGGTCACCTTATCTTTGATAAAGGAGGCAAGAATATACAATGGAGAAAAGACAGCCTCTTCAATAAGTGGTGCTGGGAAAACTGGACAGCTACATGTAAAAGAATGAAATTCGAACACTCCCTAACACCATACACAAAAATAATCCCCAAATGGATTAAAGACCTAAATGTAAGGCCAGACACTATAAAACTCTTAGAGGAAAACACAGGCAGAACACTCTATGACATAAATCACAGCAAGATCCTTTTTGACCCACCTCCTAGAGAAATGGAAATAAAAACAAAAATAAACAAATGAGACCTAATGAAACTTAAAAGCTTTTGCACAGCAAAGGAAACCATAAACAAGACGAAAAGACAACCGTCAGAATGGGAGAAAATATTTGCAAATGAAGCAACTGACAAAGGATTAATCTCCAAAATTTACAAGCAGTTCATGCAGCTCTTGCAGCTCAATTTTAAAAAAACAAACAACCCAATCCAAAAATGGGCAGAAGACGTAAATAGACATTTCTCCTAAGAACATAGACAGATTGCCAACAAACACATGAAAGGATGTTCAACATCACTAATCACTGGAGAAATGCAAATCAAAACTACAATGAGACATCACCTCACACTGTCAGAATGGCCATCATTAAAAAAATCTACAAACAATAAACGCTGGAGAGGGTGTGGAGAAAAGGGAACCCTCTTGCACTGTTGGTGGGAATGTAGATTGATACAGCCACTATGGAGAACAGTATGGAGGTTCCTTAAAAAACTAAAAATAGAACTACCATATGACCCAGCAATCCCACTACTGGGCATATACCCTGAGAAAACCATAATTCAAAAAGAGTCATGTACCACAATGTTCATTGCAGTTCTCTTTACAATAGCCAGGACATGGAAGCAACCTAAGTGTCCATCGACAGATGAATGGATAAAGAAGATGTGGCACATATATACAATGGAATATTACTCAGCCATAAAAAGAAATGAAATTGAGTTATTTGTAGTGAGGTGGATGGACCTAGAGTCTGTCATACAGACTTAAGTAAGTCGGAAAGAGAAAAACAAATATCATATGCTAACACATAAATATGGAATCAAAAAAAAAATGATCGTGAAAAACCTAGGGGCAAGACAGGAATAAAGATGCAGACCAACTAGAGAATGGACTTGAAGACACAGGGAGGGGGAAGGGTAAGCTGGGACACAGTGAGAGAGTGGCATGGACATATATACACTACCAAATGTAAAATAGATAGCTAGTGGGAAGCAGCTGCATAGCACAGGGAGATCAGCTCGGTGCTGTGTGACCACCTAGAGGGGTGGGATAGGGAGGGTGGGAGGGAGACGTAAGAGGGATATATGTATATGTATAGCTGATTCACTCTGTTATAAAGCAGAAACTAACACACCTTTGTAAAGCAATTATACTCCAATAAAGATGTAAAAATAAATAAATAAAATAAATAAAGTAAGGAAAAGAAAATCAATATTAAATCAATTATTCTGCCTTCTTCTTAGAGGTTCATAATAATTTATTCGTTAAAATGTGGCTGTTGGATTTCCTGGGGGTTCCATTAATCTGTGCTATTTCTTTGATTCTTCACAACACAGGAAATTCGTAGTTGATTAGAATCTACAACTTCTTTGTAAATCCTAGGAGTTATTTCATTGACTTACTGGGTTGAGAAAATCACAATGAGAATCCTGGGTAATTTATTTTAGAAATATTGCCTGGCCATCATGTTCATTTAAAATTACTAAATGTTAAAAGTTTGATATTTTTCAGTAAGTAAAATTCAGCCTAAGTTAAAAATGTTAAGAGGGCTGTCCTCAAAAATCTGCCTGAATGAGTAGATGAAAATGTTATATAATGCGAGCATGAGTTGTTTGTTTCAAAAGGACTGAGCAAAAGTTATTTATCACACTAATATCTCTTGCAACACATTTCTAATTTTTGCATTCAAAAATCTTTTTCTCATGGTCTGATAAAAGGAAAACATCAAATTAAGTACAATGCCCATAAATTCCATAATAGTGGACTCCTGTTGAGTGAACCACAGTGAGTCAAGATCCCCCAAATATTTATAAGGTTGATACAATGACGCTGAAAAGGAATTGGCATTAGCTTGTTTTCTTCTACATAAATTATACTCTTGACATTCCATAGGTAATTTTATTTAAGCCTGATTAAATAATACGTTCAGTAGAAGTACTAATGTCAGAAAATTACATGAATGACTATGGAGAGAAATGAGGCTTTCTTGAAAGGAATGGAATGCTTCACTGGCAAATATCTTGAGAAGCGTTCAGTCTGGTGGCATAAAAATGAAAATCCAGGAGGCGAGTCTCAGACCGTAGTAAGAACTTTCTCCTCTCTCTGGGTGAGAGGTAAGGTATCCTCCAGAGCCTGGAGATTCTTAGAGTGTTACCTTTGGAGGGAGGGGGGTTGGGTTTCCTCTGGGTAAGCGGAGGAAGCCCAGAGCAACACCAAGAAGCAGCTCAGGCTGAGCTACTAAGAGAAGCTGTAACTTAGCCTTTGTGTTTTACTTCCCTCCCGTTATCTCTAACTTTCAGTAAATTCTCATGGCAAAGAAGACTCTGGGCTTTACAACAGTACGTTAATGGAAAGAAAGATCTTTCTTCACACTTGGGATGGAGGTGAAAATGGAAAGAGGGATGGATCTCCTCCACTGAGCTCAAGGAAGAGACTAGCAGAATGCTCACTAAATGCTGCAGATCCATGCGTTCACAATGGTCACCACACAGCAGCAGCAGCGTGGGGATAGAACTCGGAGGTCATAGTGAAGGACCTATTCCTGAAGAGAAGTGAGCATCAACCCAAGACCTCTCTAAAATAGTTAATAGTCACTTAGAGGGGAACTAGTTTTAGCCTGTAAGCCACTGGGAGCTCGTAGTATAAGAATATGGGTTTCGGGACTTCCCTGGCAGCGCAGTGGTTAAGACTCCGAGCTCCCAATGCAGGGGGCCCGGGTTCAATCCTTGGTCAGGGAACTAGATCCCACATGCGTGCCACAACTAAGAGTTCGCATGCTACAACTAAGGAGTCACGTGCTGCAACTAAGGAGCTGGTGAGCCGCAACTAAAACCCGGTGCAACCAAATTAATTAATTAATTATTAAAAAAAAAAAAGAATATGGGTTTCATGAGATTTTTCTGCACGAGACTTTTCCCAATACTTACTTATTTTTTTTTTTACAGGGAGCAGGTCTGGGCTAGAGTTTATCAACCTCATTATTTCTGAGTTTCCTGTAAGCACCATCTTCTCTACAGAATCTTCACACTGCACTCTCCCAGTCTACACCTGTTTCTTTCCTCTCTGCAGCTCATAACAGCTCTTCAAGTGTGAGAGGCATCTTAACACACTGGTAAGTGATAGAGACAAATTCCAAGGCTGGTAGTGGGGATGAGGGAGGGTGGGAGGGAGAAAGGGAGGAAGGAGATAATCACACAGATTAGCCTCTCTTACTAAAAATAAGATGTGTGATACTCTGAAAAGCAGAGATTTTAACTGCTGAATCCAAATTTCTAAATGGAGTGTGCCTCTCCAGGACATCAGATTTTGCAAGAGAAATGACTAATAAATACCAAGGACCCCAGCATACATGAGTCCATTTTATGCTAAATACACACAACATAGAAAATTAATCATCTATCCTAACATGAATAGACAGCCCTATTATCTATTTTCATTTGAAAATCCAGCACTTGGTGTTTTAGTAAGAAAGGGTCATGGTTTTGTCCTTCATCCCTCACATGCCACTTTCTGAAGGAACTCTGCTCTAGTGTTGGGTGTTGTGTTAAAGTGTTACATGCTAAAATGTGATGATATGTGAATCATATAGGCATGTAGAGTAGGAAAGGAGCTACTCTTTCAGGCCACTTGATGTGGGTGATATCATTTCCTGATCAAGTCATTACATTACAAAGCACTTTGTGATACATTTACACACATATTCTGTGTAAATGCTGGAGAAGGGCAAATCCAAAGTGCAGAGGAGTAGCATACGACCATAATTAGGGGTTTTTGTTTCCCAGTGAACTCAATATTCCCATTCTTAAGTGAAACCATTGTGTTCATAGACCCCTCCTTCTTAGAGCAGTGGTCTCTGGGAGACACCAGGAAGCTTGAAGAGATGACAGGAAACCTTTTATTGGAAACTTGGATGCATGTATTATTCTTATGAGGTCAATTCTGTACAGAAGTGGGGCAATGTGATGTCTTATATTTATGTCATAGGAGTACATTTTGAAACAGATTTATAAGAATCTCCAGAAACTGCTTCACCTCAAGAAAGAGTAGGAAGGGAGGACTGTGAAATTTATGTTTTCTGGAGTCACATACACTTTAGAATACTCAAGACAGAAAGTATCTCAGCATCTTGCTCTTTTATTTCCCAAGTTGTCTAAATTTGAAACTACAGAGGATAATCAAGGTCCCTATAAAAACTATAAAAAAACTTACAAGCAAGAGAGACATACAAAATTAGTAGGGGTGTTCCAAAGAAACTGGCTGAATCAGTGGCTTTCAAACATTTTCCACTGTGATACACTATAAAAAATCCATTTGATATCACAACCCAGTATATACATACATATGCATATATATTTACCTTTACTATGTTTGCTGCATTCATGTGTTTTATTTCTATTCTATTTCATTTAAAAAATGCTTATAATCCATTAAGTTACTGTAATATCCACTTACAGGACTCAATTTGCTGTTTGGAAAACATTGAGTTTTACTAATGAAAAAAAATTCACGACAGACACCAAAAAGCCAGTAGCTTATTTTATACATCTGAATAACTATGAAATATGAAGGGAGCATGTAAAAAGGGTACACTTTCAAAAGTGTTCTGCCTTGCCTGCCCAATGTAAACTGCTTTAATATTAAGCTTTTATAGGCACCTCAGAATAATATAGAATGCTTTGCCTGGTTTTCTCTGATAACAAGACATGGGTTTGGTCACAAAGAAATGCCCAGGAGAAGGGCTTATTTTTCAAGAAAGAATGATGGAAGAGTGATTGGAAAGGACATGAAAAACCTGGCCCTGTGGAAATAATGGAGAGTTTCCCAGGTACACAGAGGGAGAAGCTACCTTGCAGGTAATCACCAGGCTCAGGATGGTCAGGGAATCCTGGGTAGCTAAGAGAAGGGTATGCATCTTAAAAAGCCACTGAAGCAGGCTTCTAGCTCCAAGGATGGAAAAAATAATGAGAGAGAGAGAGAGAAGAGAAAAGAGACTCTCTCATGTTTTTGGGTTTTTTTTAACTGGAGAAGATGAAAAATAAAATGTTATAATCAAGAAAGAGATGAGTTCAGAGGAGAGGACAGGATGCATATTTCGATGGAGCTTTGCAGAAAATAGTTTAAAAATTGGATTTTACTCTTAGTGAAGTGGAAAGTGATTGGAAATGCATTTTAACTAGCTTGAGACAAAAATTCCCTGAGTGAAATAAATGTTTAAATAATGGTTTCACTTTTTTTTCTGATTGACAGTCTACCAAATAGTTTCAGAGAAAGTGATATACAGAATATTTGGGGCTCCATAATTAAAGGGATAGCGATAAATTCAAATGTGTTCACATGGGAGCATCTGAGATGGTGAAAACTCTAGAATAAATGTTCTATTAAGAACCCCAAAGGACCTAGATGCATTCATCCTAGAGAAACAAATGCTAAAAAGAGACAAAGTTTGTATCTACAAATATGAGGTCTTCTGTGTAGAAAAGGATAACACATTTTTGTGATTCGAATGAGTCACACACAAATCAAAAGACATGATCCTTCATGGAGAGGAGGACTGAAGATTTCTAATACAATCTCCAACTTTAGGACTCTGTAACTCTAGATATCTACCTTAGAGTATGGTTGAGAGGATGAAATGAAATGAAATGAAATATATATTAAAAAATATATAACATATATACATACAGTAATCAGAACATGGTAAACAATAGATGGTAATTGTGATTAAACTGATAAATTTTAATTTACTAGTAGGTTTATTAGAAATTTTATCGAAACTTTGAAAATTAAAGTTGTTTTTCTGTTCTAATAAAAATAATTTTAAATCCTCAGTTAATAAAAAAAAAAAGTCACTGAATTTTCTAGTGACTAGAATTATCTGGGTTACTTCAACAAAGATTTTCCTAATTCAGTCACAAAATCACTGATTAATTTTTGAAAAGGGACCAGTATAAAAAGGAATTCAGGTTTGAAATATGAGATGCTATAAGAAGCGGAAAATTATTTAGAAACAAAGATTTATAATCTCCAGAATCATGATGTCAGTATGAAGATAGAAATTCATTTGTAAATAATAATGTACACATTTGTTTGAAAGTGAATAACTATTTTAGTGTAAAAGACCCTAATGTTCTTGAGTGGGAGAGCCTTAGTTTTCATACTTCTAAATAAGTTAAAAATGTCTGCCTGGGGCTTCCCTGGTGGCGCAGTGGTTGAGAATCTGCCTGCCAATGCAGGGGACACGGGTTCGAGCCCTGGTCTGGGAAGATCCCACATGCCGCGGAGCAACTAGGCCCATGAGCCACAACTACTGAGCCTGAGCGTCTGGAGCCTGTGCTCCGCAACAAGAGAGGCCGCGATAGTGAGAGGCCCGCGCACTGCGATGAAGAGTGGCCCCCGCTTGCCGCAACTAGAGAAAGCCCTCGCACAGAAACGAAGACCCAACACAGCCAAAAATAAATAAATAAATAAATAAAGTAGCTATTAAAAAAAAAAAAAAAAAAACCCAGGCACTATTTATAAAAAAAAAAAAAAAAAAGTCTGCCTTCTCTCTCTCTGTCCCTCTGTGAATAGATATACAGACATTTTATATATATGTATAGAGACAGAGAGAGAGAGAGAGAGAGAGCTTGACAAAGCCATTAGTACAATGCTTGGCACATCATTGACAACAGTAATAATTAGTTTGACAATAAGTCACATCACAAACATGTTTATTTAGCCAATTAAGGCTAAGTCAGCAGAATGTCCAGAGGAGACACAGTTACAAATACCACAGGGAAACAACTACTATATTCAGAAAACATCACTGATTATGTTAAGTTATCTTCAGAGACTTATTTTAATTTCAAGCTGATGATATCTGTTTCTCTGCAAGAATGGGAGCTTGATATTAACACCTTTTCAACCGTGTCAACATAAATGGATTTTATAGTGTAATGATGCAGGGATGATTTTTTTCTGCTTTCTTTTCCTTTCTGTTAGAGAATTTTCTTGGTGAGAAACTAATAATTATGTAAACTTATGTCATTATGATTCCCTTTCTTGCCAAATATGTGCAGGACAACTGACATAACACACAACAGTCATTATTTACATGGCATGAGCACCCCCGCCATTACACTTTGATAAGAATTTAAAAGACACTTTACCAGTATGATTATGATAACTTTTTTTTTCTTTGAGTCTTGCTTAAGGTAGAAACTGACAGAAAACAAAGTATGATAAGTAACGTATACTTTGCTTTTACTTTGCCTCCTGAATGTAAAGGAACACTGTGATAGTTAGTTTTATACATGAGCTTGATTGGATCACAGGATGTTCAGATATTTAGTTAAATATTATTTTCGGGTTTGGCTGTGAAGGTGTTTCCAAAAGAGATTAGCATTTGAATTGGTAGACAGAGTAAAGTAGATTACTCTCCCCAGTGTGGTCGGGCATCACGCAAGCTGCTCAAGGCCTGAAGAGAACAACAAGGAAGGGAAGGAAGGCTGAAGTCACTTTCTGCCTGTCTGCATGAGCCAAGACATCAGTCTTCTCCTTCCCTCAGCACTCCTGCTTCTCAGGCCTTCAGACCTGCACAGGAGTCTACACCATCAGCTGTCCAGTTTTCAGACCTGCAAACTCAGGCTTTCCCGAATATCCAGCTTTGAAATAGCAGGTCATAAAACTTCTCAGCCTCCATAGTCACATGAGCTGGTTCATTATAATAAATCTCTTTATATAAATATATATAAGTATAAATATATGTAAGTATTATATATTATCATATGTAGTATATATATATATAATTACATATTATTAGGGTCTGTTTCTCTAGAAAACCCTAATACAAACACATAAGATATGGAAGATATATACATAAGATATACACACAAGATATACACATAATACATGGAAGATATAGTAAGTCTCCTGACAATAGGAGCCTGCAGTAATAAAAGCTGAAGAAGTACCTGACCTTATCCTATGCTGAGAAGTACTTTATTTCTGAAGAGACAAACATTCAGTCTGGAATTCCTGGAAATTTACCAAATACTGGGTTTGCCCCAACTGAAAAGCTTTGACTTTAATTACACTACACCGCTTAGTGCTTTGTCAAGGTGGGACCTCTGACAGGTGGAACCTCAGTGGACTAAGGTGTATGAATTCATCTAGTCTGTGGCTATTGGGGTGCACCCCACAGGCCTACAGGGTCTGTACATGCTCCGCTTCAAGACAGAAGAAAGAGCCCAGAGTCAGCAACAGAGACGTCAATAGTTTAACGAATGAAGGATCTTATATGTCTGAAGCAAGGTTCTGGAGCGACACCCCACTATGTGCAGCAGAAGTGGGCAGGACATGGCTAGCTGCAGTCTTCGCTCCAGGGGGAGTGGGAGGTTACCAGTTACAGGGGGCATTGACTTCAGGTGGGCTCATCCGTTACCAGGGAAAATAGCAGAGGGGCACACCTCTCACTACCTCTTTGATAAGCTATCATGGTGGAGATTTTCTGATCTAAGGTTAGAACAACCACCAGCTGGAGCAGGAGCGAGTATGTAGGAAGGTCAGTCATGTGAGTGGGGTGTAGGTGAAGCAGGCACTAGTCAAGCAGGGGATGTACCGAGAGCAAGAGAGCAGCCATCTTTAGTGGCCTGACCATATACTCCACCCGTACACACCCTGCACAACCCTTACAGTCTTGATCTGCCCCTCCTCTGAGATACCCCTGGGGTCAGGTATGTAGAGGGGCTCTGCAACCAGATACCACAAATACAATACAGACACCAGCAGCTAAATAATATCAAGAGTAAGATACCTAGCATGCTAAGAAGACTCCATCACCAGGATGTGGGCAAATTTTGGAGCCAAGCACTTAACGGGTCAAAGGAGAGGGAGTCAATGGCGGCAGGGTCCTCTCCACTTACAAGAAAGGTAAGGCCACTCCTGGTTTTCACAAACCCAGAGCCACCCCCTAGGGAGGGAAAGGGCCCAGCTCTAAAACAAACATTCTGGTGGCCTACTCAGGAGTCAGCAGTCACGGTACAGGTCTCCCACCCCATGTTATGTTGAGTGCCATTAAGAGCTGGACCCGTTAGGTCTTTCCTAACAAAAAGCAGTTAATCCCACTATTTTGACTTGTGTGTCCAAAAGCCAGCCTATTCCATTCCACACAGCATAGCCCAGGGGTGCTCACGGGCCGTCAGTTGTACAGTAGCATTTACCGAAGGGGGTCCTTCTGATGTATTGCCATGTGGGAGAGGAAGATGGTGAGAGAGTTTTCCCCCATTGTTAGTCATCCCCACAGAGTCACATTAGCGGGGTCAATTTTTTATGGAAGTAAAGAAGAGGATGACAATGGCATCTCACTGTAGACCCAGCAATTAGGCTCATTTTGCAGTGAGGCCATGGTTGCTTCCCAGTCCTTGAATAGATTTCCTTCACTCAGGCTAGGGATGATACGTAAGACATCTAACAGGCACAACACAGGGAGATCATGACCACTAAGTCAAATAAAAGCAGTACCTGAATTTTGAGATAACACCACACTTGCCTGTGGTTTTTGTCCTAGTCTGCCATACAGTTAAAAAAAACGCAAGTTTTTAGTAATACAGGAACACGTCCAAAATCACATCTACAATGGCCACCTAGTTTTACCTTGGATGTCTGAACGACAGCTACACCAGTCTGACTTTGAGATGTATTCCCCTCCACAATGGCCAGAGCAGATGTACAATGCCTGCTTGATAGGCCACAAAACAGACCACTTTGGTCAGTAAAGTTTAACTTAAATCATGTATAAGCCACAATGACTTCCCCATACCTCCATATGTGAAGATTTTCCCATCATTTCCCCTTTCTGTAGACCAAAGTATATAAACCTTGAAGTCATGGTGAATGCTGCCTATCTAGCCTGGATCCAGAGCATGTCCCTCTGTGTTAGACCTCCTTCATATTTAACTAGTTATCCACACTGGGGGAAAGCTGATCAGATGTCATAAACAAGCTCAGATGTTGATGGGGAAATATTTTAGAAGCTATACATTTTATCACATACTGAATTGTTACACAAGCATGTGCTTTTAGTGGCAGACTTAAAGTAAGCAGTCATACATCATGAGTAGTTACACTCTGTGACAACTTCATTAGATAATTTTCTTTTCCTCCTGAATATCAGGGCAAAAGTGAGGCTAATACAATAACTTTTATAAATCTAGACCTCAATCAACAGGAATAGAATTTCTTATCTACTGAAATATAACATTTTTCTCTCTAAAAGTACCCTTATCACCACCAAACACAGCCAAATCAAGACTGATTTGTTTGCAAATTAAGTCTGGTCAATTGGCCACATAGGCTCCTCCAGACTGGCTGAGGTAGAACTCCTCAGAAGGAATCTCAGACTGAATTCCCTAACGGCCTCCCGAGCAGGAAAGCCATGCCAAAGGTCTGCCATCAGGCTCTGCCTCGGTGGATTTCTCTTTGCTAGAGGTCCCCAAAATATAGAGATTCCCACACATGCCAGGAGACAGTTTTTCCCATCCACCTGATAAGGCTGCTCAGAACCCAAGAGTCTCCAATTTCTGAAGGGACCAGGCAGAGAGAAAAGAAAAATGTTTCAATTCTACCCACAGGTGTAGTTTACCAAATTGCTATAAGTTATAACTAACTTGAGGGAAGGGCTTCCCTATATCTGGAAAACACAGATCAAAATCAGTAATATTCCAGAAAAAAGCATAAAAATTATAACCATATTCACCTGTTCACTCAGTAACCAAACCTTTTAACTTTATATGAAGCCATCAGGTTTTCCCTGAGGATTTTTAAATTTCTTGCCCAGTTCAGCAGTATGATCTGAAATTTATCAGACCTTTACTTATCAAAATATCCTTCCTATGAACCTTACTGAAGACGAAGCACTTTTGCAAAAGCATCGGAGTATAACAACTGTCTATAAATAACAAAAGACTTAAAAAAGGCAAGGTTAAACACCTGATTAAAATGTAATCAATAAAGCAACTTGGTTACAATAACTAGAATTATGACTGATTATAATCTTAACCCTTAAAAACCTTAATTTCTGGCAAAACCCAAGAAGCAAGTAATTGTTAACTGTTTGTCATACTGGCATTTCATGATTGGAAAATTTATGCTTAATCTTCCACTCCTAAGAAGGCAAAGGTAAGTAAATTTAGACCCACCCAGCAATTAATGTTCCAATATTTTATCCTATTTGAAATGACCCAGACAGTCAATGAATTCTCTTCATTTAACTTAGTTTAGGTGCAACTTACCAAAATCTAGAGAGACTATTATAGATATTCCTAAAACGTAATTATCTGATAGTGGTTTTTTTTTAACATCTTTATTGGAGTATAATTGCTTTACAATGTTGTGTTAGTGGCTGCTGTATGACGAAGTGAATCAGCTATACGTATACATATATCCCCATATCCCCTCCCTCTTGCGTCTTCCTCCCACCCTCCCTATCACACCCCTCTAGGTGTTCACAAAGCACAGAGCTGATCTCCCTGTGCTATGTGGCTGCTTCCCACTAGCTATCTATTTTACATTTCGTAGTGTATATATGTCCTTGCCACTCTCTCACTTCATCCCAGCTTACCCTTCTCCCACCCCGTGTCCTCAGGTCCATTCTCTAAGTCTGCGTCTTTATTCCTGTCTTGCTCCTAGGTTCATCAGAACATTTTCTTTTTTTCTCTTAGATTCCATATATGTGTGTTAGCATATGGTATTTGTTTTTCTC
The DNA here is from genome assembly GCF_949987535.1 of Balaenoptera acutorostrata. NCBI lineage: Eukaryota > Metazoa > Chordata > Mammalia > Artiodactyla > Balaenopteridae > Balaenoptera > Balaenoptera acutorostrata. Next base: position 147,992,611 of record NC_080065.1, read on the forward strand.
TTTCTGACTTACTTCAGTCTGTATGACAGACTCTAGGTCCATCCACCTCACTACAAATAACTCAATTTCATTTCTTTTTAAGGCTGAGTAATATTCCATTGTATATATGTGCCACATCTTCTGCATCCATTCATCTGTTGATAGACACTTAGGTTGCTTCCATGTCCTGGCTATTGTAAATAGAGCTGCAATGAGCATTGTGGTACATGACTCTTTTTGAATTATCGTTTTCTCAGGGTATATGCCCAGTAGTGGGATTGCTGGGTCATATGGTAGTTCTATTTTTAGTTTTTTAAGGAACCTCCATACTGTTCTCCATAGTGGCTGTATCAATCTACATTCCCACCAACAGTGCAAGAGGGTTCCCTTTTCTCCACACCCTCTCCAGCATTTATTGTTTGTAGATTTTTTAATGATGGCCATTCTGACCCGTGTGAGGTGATATCTCATTGTAGTTTTGATTTGCATTTCTCCAGTGATTAGTGATGTTTAGCATCCTTTCATGCGTTTGTTGGCAATCTGTATATGTTCTTTGGAGAAATGTCTATTTAGGTCTTCTGCCCATTTTTGGATTGGGTTGTTTGTTTTTTTGATATTGACTGCATGAGCTGCTTGTATATTTTGGAGATTAATCCTGTCAGTTGCTTTGTTTGCAAATATTCTCTCCCATTCTGAGGGTTGTCTTTTCGTCTTGTTTATGCTTTCCTTTGATGTGCAAAAGCTTTTAAGTTTCATTAGGTCCCATTTGTTTATTTTTGTTTTTATTTCCATTTCTCTAGGAGGTGGGTCAAAAAGGATCTTGCTGTGATGTATGTCATAGAGTGTTCTGCCTATGTTTTCCTCTAAGTGTTTTATAGTGCCTGGCCTTACATTTAGGTCTTTAATCCATTTGGAGTTTATTTGTGTATATGGTGTTAAGGAGTATTCTAATTTCATTCTTTTACATGTAGCTGTCCAGTTTTCCCAGCACCACTTATTGAAGAGGCTGTCTTTTCTCCATTGTATATTCTTGCCTCCTTTATCAAAGATTAGGTGACCATAGGTGCATGGGTTTATCTCTGGGCTTTCTATCCTGTTCCATTGATCTATATTTTTATTTTTGTGCCAGTACCATACTGTCTTGATTACTGTAGCTTTGTAGTACAGTCTGAAGTCCAGGGGCCTGATTCCTCCAGCTTCGTTTTTCTTTCTCAAGATTGCTTTGGCTATTCGGAGTCTTTTGTGTTTCCATACAAATTGTGAAATTTTTTGTTCTAGTTCTGTGAAATATGCCATTGGTAGTTTGATAGGGATTGCATTGAATCTGTAGATTGCTTTAGGTAGTACAGTCATTTCCTATAGTGTTTTGAAGTGTTTTGAAAGGCCTCTTTTTCTTTTTCACTCTCACAGATCAGATGATTCAAGTTCCTGAGAGCCCAGGTAGCTCATTTATATCTCAGAGGCACAGAAGAGAAATACCAATTTCTTCTGGAAAGCTAACATCCTCTAACTGCATGTGCAAAAACCAGTTTCAGAATGTCATAAGTTTCCCATCCTGGCCATTTTCAGGGATTTTTTTTTCTCAGTTTCAACAAGTAACAGTAATAGATAATAACACATATCATTCAGTCACATTCACATGTCTCACTTTCAGAGGAACCAGATTCAGCATTCAAGTTAACCTTCACCTGGGCTGTCAGCTCAGCCTCTGTGGCCTTTCTTAATATAAAAAGCAACAGCCAGCCCACTGCTTCGGTCCCTTCTTTTTACCCCACTGAAAAGGTGGCCAATGTCTCCCCAACAGCCTTAGGAGTGTCTATGAGATCTCCATACTCTCCAGGCAGCCCCCATTCATCAAGGACAGCCACCACAGGGCCCCACATACTAGTGGATGGCCACCCCAGGATCGTCACACAACTTTTGGGATCACCCCCGCAACCTTCACACACCACATTATTGGAGAGCCACCCTGGGATCACCTCTGCCACTTTTGGGCCCCACATGCAATGCATGAGGATGGCCCCCACAACCTTCCATCCCCAGTCCTTACTTCTCAACATCTCAGCACTCCCGGGAGTATCCTCAGTCTCCTGGATGCTCTGCCCATTGTTGAGCTGCACCCTGCAGGCCTGCAAGCCCTGAACTTGCCCAGCTTCAAGACCAAGGAAAGAGCCCAGAGTCAGAGACAGAGACATCAGTGGTTTAATGGAAGGGAAAGCTTACACATCTGAAGCAAAGTCCTGGAGCGACACCCTGCCATGGGTGGCAGAAGGTAGACAGGACCTGGAGGTAGGCTTTGCTCCTAGGAGGGGGAGGTTACCAGTTATAGAGGGAATTGAAGTCAGGTGGGCTTGTCCATTACCAGGATAACTGGCACAGGGGCACGCCCCTCACTTTCCCTCTGGTAAGCTATCATGGTGGAGATGTTCTGATCTAGAGGTTACAACAGTCCCTCGCTGGGGCAGGGGCAAGTATGTAGGGAGGTCAGTCACGTGAGTAGGGTGTAGGTGAAGCAGGCACTGGTCTAGCAGGGGATGTACCGAGAGCAAGAGAACAGCCATCTTGGGTGGCCTGACCACACAGTGGCTTAGAGCAGAGCAAGAATATTGAAGCAAACCTCTAATGATCGCACCCATTGTGTCTGCTGACATTCTCTCTATGACTCTGACACAGGACATAGTGGAATTACAATGCCACCATTTTTTTAATCATTCAACAAAGAAACTTCTGATTTCTCTCTGTCCAACCAACTTTTGATTTCCTTTATTGTATGCATACTAACAACATCAAAAATTCCCTATTTTTGTAAACTCCTTTTGGAAACTGCAAAGGCAGTTGAGATCTTTGATATGATAAAAAGTTTCTTGGCCAAGCAAAGTTGTGACTGTAAGAAAAGTATCGGCCATCTGGGATCTTGGCACCAAATCTGGTTTGCTACTCTTGGAATAAGAAATTCTTATGTCATTGTAACCCATGAGCATCAGCTGATATAAAGGATACTGCCAGCAATCCTCAAATAATTGTTGCCCACTGGCTTAAAAGTCACCAATTAAAGTTTTGTCAAGAGAATTTTCTGCTCTACAGTTGACCTATGCCTTAATACTAAAAAAATAAAAATAAAAAAGTCTTGGAGATATTTGAATAAAATTCAGGAATAAATATCACTTTCTCTGAGAAAAAAAAATGTTCAACTTGAAGAAGAGTTTGACAACAGGGAGTTTATTAATTGCTTGGGTTAATTAGTAAAATGCTTGAGCCATATGAACAAAATAAATTGTATTGCAATGTCATCCATTCAGCCACCTCAAAGTGCTACCTAAGACTGCTACTAAACGAATCTGCCATTGTATAATGAAGTACTGATGACAACAAATAATTCGACTTTCTGTGCTGAAGGAAGTGCTTTTTAGTAGCAAATCCTGCTGGCTTCTCTGCAGGTAAAATCTGGTTTGCAGGAGCAGTGTCAAACTTTCCTGAAGGTTAATTATTATTAAATGGAGGGATCTGTGCAGAAGGGGAGAGGCAGCACGGCGAAAGGAAAGCCTCTGAAACAGGACAAAAAGACAACCCTCAGAAAGGGAGAAAATATTTGCAAATAAAGCAACTGACAAAGGATTAATCTCCAAAATTTACAAGCAGCTCATGCAGCTCAATATCAAAAAACAAACAACCCAATCGAAAAATGGACAGAAGACCTAAATATATACAGATTGCCAACAAACACATGAAAGGATGCTCAACATCACTAATCATTAGAGAAATGCAAATCAAAACTACAAGGAGGTATCATCTCACACCAGTCAGAATGGCCATCATCAAAAAATTTACAAACAATAAATGCTGGAGAGGGTGTGGAGAAAAGGGAACCCTCTTACACTGTTGGTGGGAACGTAAATTAATACAGCCACTATGGAGAACAGTATGGAGATTCCTTAAAAAACTAAAAATAGAGCTACCATACGACCCAGCAATACCACTACTGGGCATATACCCTGAGAAAACGATAATTCAAAAAGAGTCATGTACCACAATGCTCACTGCAGCTCTATTTACAATAGCCAGGACATGGAAGCAACCTAAGTGTCCATCAACAGATGAATGGATGCAGAAGATGTGGCACATATATACAATGGAATATTACTCAGCCATAAAAGGAAATGAAATTGAGTTATTTGTAGTAAGGTGGATGTACCTAGAGACTGTCATACAGACTGAAGTCAGAAAGAGAAAAATAAATACCATATGCTAACACATATATAGGGAATCTAAAAAAAAAAAATGGTTCTGAAGAATGTAGGGGCAGGAGAGGAAGGAAGACACAGATGTAGAGAATGGACTTGAGGACACAGGGAGGGTGAAAGGTAAAACGGGACAAAGTGAGAGAGTGGCATGGACTTATATATACTACCAAATGTAAAATAGATAGCTAGTGGAAAGCAGCCGCATAGCACAGGGAGATCAGCTCCGTCCTTTGTGACCACCTAGAGGGGTGGGATAAGGAGGGTGGGAGGGAGGCAAAAGAGGGAGGAGATGTGGGGATATATGTATATGTATATCTGATTCACTTTGTTATAAAGCAGAAACTAACACACCATTGTAAAGCAATTATACCCCAATAAAGGTGTTAAAAAAAAATGGAGAGCCTCTGGAGTGTGGGGTTCCAGAGTTTGGAGCTATGTGGCTGACAGGGTCTTGTTGCTCTGGCTGCGTGTCTGGCCTGTGCCTCTGAGAAGGGGGATCAAAGTTGAGGACATTAGTCCTCCAGAGACCTCCCATCTCCATGTAATATCCAACGGCAAAACGTCTCCCAGAGATCTCGATCTCAATGCTAAGACCTAGCTCCACTCAACGACCAGCAAGCTCCAGTCCTGGACACCTTATGCCAAACAACTAGCAAGACAGGAACACAACCCAAACCATTAGCAGAGAGGCTACCTAAAAACTTAATAAGGTTACAGACACCCCAAAACACACCACCGGACATGGTCCTGCCCACCAGAAACACAAGATCCAGCCTCATCCACAAGAACACAGGCACCAGTCCCCTCCACCAGGAAGCCTACACAACCCACTGAACCAACCTTAGCCACTGCGGGCAGACACCAAAAATAATGGGAACTATGAACCTGCAGCCTGTGAATAGGAAACCGCAAACCCAGTAAGTTAAGCAAAATAAGAAGACAGAGAAATACACAGCAGGTGAAGCAGCAAGGTGAAAACCCACCAGACCAAACAAATGAAGAGGAAATAGGCAGTCTACCTGAAAAAGAATTCAGGGTAATGATAGTAAAGATGATCCAAAATATTGGAAATAGAATGGAGAAAACACAAGAAACATTTAACATGGACCTAGAAGAAATGAAGACCAAACAAACAATGATGAAAAACACAATAAATGCAATTTTAAATTCTCTAGCAGGAATAAATAGCAGAATAACTGAGGCAGAAGAACGGATAAGTGACCTGCAAGATAAAATAGTGGAAATAATTACTGCAGAGCAGAATAAAGAAAAAAGAATGAAAAGAATTGTGGACAGTCTCAGAGACCTCTGGGACAACATTAAATGCACCAACATTCGAATTATAGGGGTCCCAGAAGATGAAGAGAAAAAGAAAGGGTCTGAGAAAATATTTAAGAAGATTATAGTTGAAAACTTCCCTATTATGGGAAAGAAAATAGTCAATCAAGTCCAGGAAGTGCAGAGAGTCCCATATAGGATAAGTCCAAGGAGAAACACATCAAGACACATATTAATCAAACTAACAAAAATTAAATACAAAGAAAAAATATTAAAAGCAGCAAGGGAAAAGCAACAAATAACTTACAAGGGAATCCCCATAAGGTTAACAGCTGATCTTTCAGCAGAAACTCTGCAAGCCAGAAGGGAGTGGCAGGACATATTTAAAGTGATGAAAAGGAAAAACCAACAACCAAGATTACTCTACCCAGCACAGATCTCATTCAGATTCGCCGCAGAACTTAAAAACTTTACAGACAAGCAAAAGCTAACAGAATTCAGCACTACCAAACCAGCTTTGCAACAAATGCTAAAGGAACTTCTCTAGGCAGGAAACACAGGAGAAGGAAAAGACCTACAATAAGAAACCCAAATCAATTAAGAAAATGGTAATAGGAACATACATATCAATAACTACCTTAAATGTAAATAGATTAAATGCTCCAACCAAAAGACATAGACTGGCTGAATGGATACAAAAACAAGACCCGTATATATGTTGAATACAAGAGACCCACTTCAGACCTAGGGAAACATGCAGACTGAAAGTCAGGGGATGGAAAAAGATATTCCATGCAAATGGAAATGAAAAGAAAGGTGGAGTAGCAATTCTCATATCAGACAAAATAGACTTTAAAATAAAGACTATTACAAGAGACAAAGCAGGACAGTACATAATGATCAAGGGATCAATCCAAGAAGGAGATATAAAAATTGTAAATATTTATGCACCAAACATAGGAGCACCTCAATACATAAGGCAAATGCGAACAGCCATAAAAGGAGAAATCAACAATAACACAATCAGAGTAGGGGACTTTAACACTCCACTTTCACCAATGGACACATCATCTAAAATGAAAATAAATAAGGAAACACAAGCTTTAAATGATACATTAAACAAGGTGGACTTAATTGATATTTATAGGACATTCCATCCAAAAACAACAGAATACACATTCTTCTCAAGTGTTCATGGAACATTCTCCAGGACAGATATCTTGGGTCACAAATCAAGCCTTGGTAAATTTAAGAAAACTGAAATCATAACAAGTAACTTTTTGGACCACAATACTATGAGATTTGATATCAACTACAGGAAAAAATCTGTAAAAAATACAAAGACATGGAGGATAAACAACACACTACTAAATAACCAAGAGATCACTGAAGAAACCAAAGAGGAAATCAAAAAATACCTAGAAACAAATGACAATGAAAACACGATGACCCAAAACCTATGGGATGCGACAAATGCAGTTCTAAGAGGAAAGTTTATAGCAATATGATCCTACCTCAAGAAACAAGAAGCATCTCAAATAAACAACCTAACCTTACACCTAAAGCAACTGAAGAAAGAAGAACAAAAAAACCCCAAAGTTACCAAAAGGAAAGAAATCAGAAAGATCAGATCAGAAATAAATGAAAAAGAAATGAGGAAAACAACAGCAAAGATCAATAAAACTAAAAGCTGGTTCTTTGAGAAGATAAAAAATATTGATAAACCATTAGCCAGACTAATCAAGAAACAAAGGGAGAAGACTCAAATCAATAGAATTAGAAATGAAAAAGGAGAAGTACCAACTGACACTGCAGAAATACAAAGGATCATGAGAGATTAGTACAATAAACTATATGCCAATAAAATGGACAACCTGGAAGAAATGGACAAATTCTTAGAAATGCACAACTTTCTGTGACTGAACTAGGAAGAAATAGAAAATATGAATAGACCAATCACAAGCACTGAAATTGAGACTGTGATTTAAAATCTTCCAGAAAACAAAAGCTCAGGACCAGACGGCTTCACAGGCGAATTCTATCACACATTTAGAGAAGAGCTAACACCTTTCTTTCTCAAACTTCTCCAAAATAGAGCAGAGGGAGGAACACTCCCAAATTCATTCTATGAGGCCACCATCACCCTGATACCAAAACCAGACAAAGATGTCACAAAGAAAGGAAACTACAGGCCAATATCACTGATGAACATAGACATAAAAATCCTCAACCACATACTAGCAAAGAGAATTCAACAGCACATTAAAAACATCATACACCATGATCAAGTGAGGTTCATCCCAGGAATGCAAGGATTCTTCAATATATAAAAATCAATCAATGTGATAAACCATATTAATAAGTTGAAGGAGAAAAACCATATGATCATCTCAATAGATGCAGAAAAAGTTTTCAACAAAATTGACCACCCATTTATGATAAAAACCCTCCAGAAAGTAGGCATAGAGGGAATTTACCTCTACATAATAAAGGCCATATATGACAAACCCACAGCCAACATCATTCTCAATGGTGAAAAACTGAAACCATTTCCTCTACGATCAGGAACAAGACAAGGTTGTCCAATCTCACCACTATTATTCAATATAGTTTTGGCAGTTTTAGCCACAGCAATTAGAGAAGATAAAGAAATAAAAGGTATCCAAATCAGAAAAGAAGAAATAAACATGTCACTGTTTGCAGACGACATGATACTATACACAGAGAATCCTAAAGATGCTACCAGAAAACTACTAGAGCTAACCAGTGAATCTGGTAAAGTAGCAGGATACAAAATTAATGCACAGAAATCTCTTGCATTCCTCTACACTAATGATGAAAAATATGAGGGAGAAATTAAGGAAACATTCCCATTTACCACTGCAACATAAAGAATAAAATACCTAGGAATAAACCTACCTAAGGAGACAAAAGACCTGTATGCAGAAAACTATAAGACACTGATGAAAGAAATTAAAGATGATACAAACAGATGGAGAGATATATCATGTTCTTGGATTGGAAGAATCAACATTGTGAAAATGAGTATACCAACTAGAGCAATCTACAAATTCAATGCAATCCCTATCAAACTACCAATGGCATTTTTCACAGAACTGGAACAAAAAATTTCACAATTTGTATGGAAACACAAAAGACTCCAAATAGCCAAAGCAATCCTGAGAAAGAAAAACGGAGCTGGAGGAATCAGGCTCCCTGACTTCAGACTATACAACAAAGCTACCGTAACAAAGACAATATAGTACTGTCACAAAAACAGAAATATAGATCAATGGAACAGGATAGAAAGCTCAGAGATACACCCACGCACATATGGTCACTTTATTTTTGATAAAGGAGGCAAGAAAATACAATGGAGAAAAGACAGCCTCTTCAATAAGTGGTGCTGCGAAAACTGAACAGCTATATGTAAAAGAATGAAATTAGAACATTGCCTAACACCATATACAAAAATATACTCCAAATGTATTAAAAACCTAAATGTAAGGCCAGACACTATGAAACACTTAGAGGAAAACATAGGCAGAACACTCTATGACATAAATCACAGCAAGATCCTTTTTGACCCACCTCCTAGAGAAATGGAAATTAAAAGGAAAATAAACAAATGGGACCTAATGAAACTTAAAAGGTTTTGCACAGCAAAGGGAAGCAGAAACAAGATGAAAAGACAACCCTCAGAATGGGAGAAAATATTTGCAAATGAAGCAACTGACAAAGGATTAATCTACAAAATTTACAAGCAGCTCATGCAGCTCAATATCAAAAAAAAAAAAACCCCAATCCAAAAATGAGCAGATGACCTAAATAGACATTTCTCCAAAGAAGACATACAGATTGCCAACAAACATATGAAAGGATTCTCAACATCACTAATCATTAGAGAAATGCAAATCAAAACTACAGTGTGGTATCATCTCACACCAGTCAGAGTGGCCATCATCAAAAAATCTGAAAACAATAAATGCTGGAGAGAGTGTGGAGAAAAGAGAACCCTCTTGCACTGTTGGTAGGAATGTAAATTGATACAGCTACTATGGAGAACAGTATGGAGGTTCCTTAAAAAACTAAAAATAGTACTATCATACGACCCAGCAATCCCACTACTTGGGCATATACCCCGAGAAAACCATAATTCAAAAAGAGTCATGTACCACAGTATTCATTGCGGCTCTATTTACAATAGCCAGGACATGGAAGCAACCTAACTGTCCATCGACAGATGAATGGATAAAGAAGATGTGGCACATATATACAATGGAATATTACTCAGCCATAAGAAGAAAGGAAATTGAGTTATTTGTAGTGAGGTGGATGGACCTAGAGTCTGTCATACAGAGTGAAGTAAGTCAGAAAGAGAAAAATAAATACCATATGCTCAAATATATGTATGGAATCTAAAGAAAAAAGAAAAAAATGGTTCTGAAGAACCTAGGGGCAGGACAGGAATAAAGACACAGATGTAGAGAGTGGACTTGAGGACATGGGGAGGGGGAAGGTTAAGCTGGGACGAAGTGAGAGAGTGGCATGGACATATATACACTACCAAATGTAAAAAGATAGCTAGTGGGAAGCAGCTGCATAGCACAGCGAGATCAGCTCTGTCCTTTGTGACCACCTAGAGGGGTGGGATAAGGAGGGTGGGAGGGAGATGCAAGGTGGGGGGATATGGGGATATATGTATACGTATAGCTTTGTTATACAGCAGAAACTAACACACCACTGTAAAGCAATTATACTCCAATAAGATGTTTAAAAAATTATTCTTAAATGACTTTAAAGTTGATTTTTGGATTTCTCTTCCTTTACTACATCTCAGATTATGGATGACCTGAAGTTTGCGAAAGACAGTCTTGCAAGCAAATGAAATGTTTCAAGTCCAATCCCCTCATGGAATCCTGTAGAATCCTGTTGATCATTAATCCATGAGTATCAATGTCCAACAGCTTTTATTTTATTTGCGACTTGTCTGAACTAGTGTTTACATCATTATCATCAAAAAGAGCAATTGAAATAAAGTTGTATTAAAAAATGAAATGCAGGGGGCTTCCCTGGTGGCGCAGTGGTTGAGAATCTGCCTGCTAATGCAGGGGACACGGGTTCGAGCCCTGGTCTGGGAAGATCCCACATGCCACGGAGCAACTAGGCCCGTGAGCCACAACTATTGAGCCTGCGCGTCTGGAGCCTGTGCTCTGCAACAAGAGAGGCCATGATAGTGAGAGGCCCGCACACCGCGATGAAGAGTGGCCCCCGCTTGCCACAACTAGAGAAAGCCCTCGCACAGAAACGAGGACCCAACACAGCCAAAAATTAATTAATTAATTAATTAATTATTTTTAAAAAAGGTGATTCTAAATCAGTTTCTTCTTCTGAACTCCAAAGTTTAAAAAAAAAAATGAAATGCATATCACCAGAAGAAACATCACCCCCCAAATTTAACTTCATCTTTAAAGCAAACAACATTGGCTTTTCAAAGAAAAGCCACTTTTGAGCTAAACTGAGGTTTAGCTTTATTTTGTTTTTGCTATTTAGATTGATTTAAGCTCTTTAAAAATGAAAGCAACAGAGATGTTGCTCTTTGTAAAGATAGTTTTCAATCCTGTGAGGGACATTAATTTCAACCTCAGTAAAATAAACTTCACATGTATATTCCTGGTGCTCGGAAAAGTTTTTGTCTACTCTTTGCCTAATTCACTATTTTATGTAGATTTCAAATCAATCATTAATTTTTGAGAAAAGCGTTTCCTGACTGCCTTTATTTAGGCAAATTTGCGTATTCTATATTCTCACGTGACCAAATACTAGCCCTTCATAGTACTTATCATAGGTCCCATTTTATGTATTTGTGTGAAAGTTTTAAGCTGATATGTTCTTTTACTGCCTGCAACTTCCCTGAGAGCAGGGACTCTGCCTGGTTTTCTTTATCATTGTTTTCCCAGCACCTAGAAGAATGACTGCACATGGTAGGAAGCTGCAAAATTTTTATTTAAGAATAATAAAATCTTACCAAATTGAAAGCCTCTTGAATCTGAGAAAAAAAGTCATAGTTCTGTGGTGGAGAAGACTAACACTTAACACCTTGGGAGACATGACTATGTCCTTCAAGCTGCTAGGCCATTGATTTGCTCAGGTTCTAGAGAGTTTGAGAGGCACACAGACAGCCAGACAGACAGAGACAGACTCAGGACAACTGCAAGACATATTAGACTAAACAATTTTGTTGAGCCCTTAAAATGAGATCCATTGTAATTGTCTTATATATTTTACTATTACCTATGCATACAAATATACATATATTACATACATATACATAATATACATATATTACATACATATATTTCAATGTTCTGTGTAAGTATAAAGACACATTATCTTCAGTGCATCATTATCTTTACATGTACATTCTAAACACCCTATAAAATAAAGTGTAGACAACTGTCCCAAAGTGATTATGCTCATGACCTTCTTTCCCTATGTTTCCATTTCAGTGACTCTTAGGAGACATGACAGTTTTCCAACTCTTTACCAGGGAGCTCCAAAGTTGGAAAACTATCCTTTTAGTTTAACAGAAAAATGTTTATTTTTTTCCCTAAAATATGAAGAATAAAATCTTGTTATCCAAGCTGGCTATCATGAACAGATTTTTCCAAGACATAAACAAATACTTTTCTGACAATTTTTAATTTTTGCTTAAACTAAATACATGAAACCACTAATAAATAAAGTGCCAAGGTTGGAAACTTCACTAATAACTAATTACTTTGATAATCTGGCTGGTAGATGCGTGATTTTTACCGTATTATGAACAGAAGGTGATTTTGTCAGCTGGGCTTTTTACAGTGTATTCAAGATATTCACTTGTTGGTGGAACTGTAATGAATCAGATAGGATTTGGAAACACACCATGATGTGCAACAGCACTTTGCACCTTGCACAGGAAACCATGTGTTTTTTTTTGTTTTTTGTTTTTATAAATGTAGAAGATATAGCTCTTTTTTTCTATATAAATTTACTTATTTATTTTCTTTTTTGGCTGCGTTGGGTCTTCATTGTTGCGCACGGGCTCTGGAGTGCAGGCTCAGTAGTTGTGGCGCACGGGCTTAGCTGCTCCGCGGCATGTGGGATCTTCCCGGACCAGGGCTCAAACCCGTGTCCCCTGCATTGGCAGGCAGATTCTTAATGACTGAGCCACCAGGGAAGCCCCGGGAGACCACGTTTTGCAACCTGTTAATCTGCAGTGTAAGGTAACTGCCACCTTCTTCAACACCCACTTCGTCCTGGTGTGACTTAAACTCGGCTGTCATTAAAAGCAACCTCAGATCATTACTAACTCCTGTGGCTGCCTAATCATCCAAGTGCAGTGCTGAGACGGAGAATTCAAGGGACATTCTTAAGTCTCCTTAATTGCTAATAATAGAAAATACACCTCAAGGAGAAAGCCTGGAGTTATAAGGAGAAATCATTATTCTTCTCTGCTCAAAGATCATCGGAGTTGATTCATAGTTACTTTCAATAGTTTCTTCATCAGCATAGAATTCTCAACTTTGGTTTCTAGATGATTTCTAGACAATATTAAGTCTGAGAGGCCTTTCACACCCCAACATCAAATGGGAAACTAGATCTTTGATTAGGCACAGCAAAGGACTGGATGATTTTGATGCATTTAACAGTGCTAGCCTTTAAACGCCTATGTTTAATAAATTTCTATTTTTTAATAAATTTCCCATTCAAAATCAATTTGAAATGTTATAAGATATCTCAAGATCTTAAAACTTACATACACTTTTTGTACATATAGTGACAAATAATTGAATGTACTTTTGTGCATTTACTCTATAAAATATTACCTCACATGTTAATGTTTATTTAAAATACCTATTATTATTTCACTAAAAATAGTAAACCATATTACAAGATTTGGCTATAATTCCCTGTGCTATGCAATATATCTTTGTTGCTTATCTATTTTATACATAGCAGTTGGTATCTATTAATCCCATAACCCTAATTTGTACCTCTCCCCTTCCCTCTCCCCTTTGGTAACCACGAGTTTGTTTTCTATAGCTGTGATACTGATACATGCATGATATTGAATCAAAATGCTGTACACCTGAAAATAATATAATATTGTAAATCAACTGTACTTTAATAAAAAATAGTAAGATATATAGTAGGATTAATAAGAATAATAATAACAGCAAGATTTGTCATTAACAGGCACTTACCTAGTGTATCAATTGAAATATTTTCTAATTTTATTTAATCACATTGGCATGAAATAATAATGTACTGTGTAGGGGTTATTATTATTCATTCAGTCAGTCAAGGTAGGCTAAGTGCTCAAACACACAACTTTACAAGTTCAGAGACTTACACAGTAAGTGTTTATTTGCCATTCATTTTGCCTTTCATTTTGTGAACCCATCTTGCAAGTCCTTGGAGCATTCTACATGCATCCAACAAACAGGGACAAGGCATGGTAGAAGACCACAGGGCAGTATTTTGGGACAAGCCCAAAAGAGGTTGTTATCATCACTTCCATTCATAGTCTATTGGACAGAAGATAGTCACGTGGCCACTTCTTACTGCATGTATAGGAGGAGAAAAGTGAAATATTTTTTGGTGAACACAAGATAGTCATCTGTCAGATTCATATTTATCAGTGAATAAAATGAGAATTAGAGAATTATGTCATCATCCCAAAGCAAACAAGCTGTGGCATTTCCAGCTATGATGAAGTAACTGGAGCCAGTCTTGATGTCCCATAATGGTAAATGAAAAAAATAGTAAATGTATGAGTAAATTTCTTGCAGACATTGATCAACACACTGAGTAGGACTCTGAGTCCTTAGAAGAGAGGAAAAAAAGTGAGGTGAGCCCTACAGTTACCTTGGTTTTCTGGGGGCACTTTCTGGACCATAATATAGGAATAAGGAAACCAAGCAGAACCCAGCAAATCACTAAGTTGAGTAGACAGAGAATGGAGTGGGAGGAGCTTGAGGCAGCTGATATTTGCAGTCAGAGTGCCAGAGAAGAGAGAGCTATACAGAGAAAAAGCATCATAAATCTACAAAGGGGTCCCCATGCGTCTGTTGTTGAATACTAAAATATGCATACATCAAATGAAACTCTACAAGGCTGGGCACAAAATAACTAGGGAGCTGTAAACTAAAACATTCTCATAGTTCACTCAGGGCTAGGAGAATTCAAGTTCTAAGCAGCCAGAAGAAGTCTTTATTGAATACTCACACGCCATTAAGCAAAGAGCACAGAAGATCATAAATTTGTAGTAGGGTCTAAGTAGCCCTAGAGTAAAGGCTACAATAGATCTGCTCTAACAAAGCAGAAAAACATGTTTTAAAAGGATTCAGATGTTCTGCAAGTAACTTACTGTCAACCAGAAAAAAGTGCATTAATCTATAAAGAAAACACCAAAATACAACTGTCAACAATGTAATATTCAAAATTTGTTGCAACTCCTATAAAATTATTAAGTGAAAAAGTGGCGAAAATAGGAGCAATAGCCAGGAGAAAAATCAGTCAGTAGAAAAGGCCTAGAAGTTACTGAGATGGTAGAATTAGCAAACAAGGAATTTATAATACCCAAGGATCTAAAAGAAAAAATTAATAGAATGAGGATATGAGTAGAGGTCATAAAGTAGAACCTAATGGGACTTTTGAAACTGAAACATCCAATGTTGAAATTATAAAATTCACTGGATGACATTAAAAGCAGTTTGGACACTTCAGAAAAAAAGAACAGAGAACTTGAAGAGTTTATATTGAATCTACATAAATTGAGGCTCAGAAAGAAAATGGGGAATTATGATGCATTTTGTTAGCATAAAGACAACTATTAACTTGACAAGTTCTTATGTGCAAAAATATATGAATTTCATGACAAGATAAAATGTGTTTTTTCCATTATGTAAAACCACTAATGTCATTTCAACATATTTTAAAGTATTTCAAATATCCTTTTGTATAAAATTTATATAAGTGATATTTGTATTATAATACAAAGCATGATAATATAAAGAGGTGTTATGTAATAGGCTATAGTCACAATTTATAAATTGTTCAACATGATAGAGGAGGCATTACTAATTTTTTCCTTTTCCTAATTACCTAGCAGTGAATGGCCCCTCTATCCAGTCAGTTGCTCAAGCATAGGAGTCATTCTTGATCTACTGCTTTCATTCTCTGAGCCCTGTAACACATAATTCCATCACGAGTTTTGTTAATTCTCCACCTTAAAACCTCTCTAACCCCGCCTCTCAAACTATACTGTCTAGAATTGCTCCAAACATGTCCAAGTTGGTCTACTTGACTCACTCTTGTCTTCTATATAATCCATTCCTCACCCTGAAGCTATGCTGATCTTTGTAAAACACAAGTTTGATCATATAAATCTTACTTAAATGCTTTCAATGGCTCCCCAGTGATCCAAATACGAAGTGTAGTCCTTTTGCCATGGTTTATAATGTCCTATATGAGCTGGCTCCTAATTACTTCTCCAGCCTCATCTCTTGCCATTCTTTTCCTTTCACTTGAAAAGGAAAAGGAAAAGACAAGGCTACACTGGTAGTGAGTCTTAAGCAAAGAGTTTATTGCTATAATGCTTTAGGACAGAGTCTAACAGATTTTGAGATCACACTCTCTGCCTTTAGTTTGTACAAGTAATAGTTTACAGTCAGACAAATAGCTTAAAATTTTACAATATTATGTCTGACATGAAATTTTTCAAATGCTATTTTATAGTAAAACAACAACAAAATACGTATTATCTAACAGAATTATTAGGTCTATACTTATATTTACTTGATTTGTTTTGCTGTATTTTGCAATATAGACCTTTTTATTTTTCTGGTTACAACTGTAAAGAGGAATCCTGAAAATTTTCTGTCGGAGCTAGCTAAAATTATAATCTGCTTTGTTAACAAGTTTGGGATATCTGTACATATCTTTTGAAATGAAGTTTTAGAGAAGCCCTCTTGTTCAAGGAAATGCCTTGAGCTGAAAAAGAGAACTTTTTCCTTACTAAAAAAAAAAGTCTATGCTTTTCAGAAGGAATTGATTTTTGATTGAGGAAAATTGAGTCATAAGTGCAAATCTTTTCTTTCAATATCAGATCATAGAATGGCTTGTGAATCACAATATTAGAGACAGATACAGCTAAAATACTGATTAATAGACAAAAATACCTGTAATAATAATTATTCTGCTTATGTGAGTTTTTATTATAAAGATTTTTATTTTGCTTTAATAATCATTGACACAAACTAGTTTATATTTGTAAAATAATCTATTTTGGAAAAAACATTGAATATTTTTGTATCCATTAATATAATAAAACAACTTGGAAGGTAAATAAATAAATCTTTTCAAATAATATATAATTTAATTAGTTTTGGTGTCTCTTTTCATCCTCAAAATTAACTCCTACTATAGAGAAGACATTGAAGGAAAAGTCTCATTACGATTATCACCTTTAATTTTGGTCTTCCTATGTTAACATACGGAATGATTCGACATATATATTTTGAGCAGAGTTCTTATCGTTCATTACATTTTTAAGACCCACTACATATGAGGTGCTAATAAACATTTGTTGAATTCATCAATCAGGACAAGTTTATCTGTATTTTATGCTTATATGGTAATTATGAGTATCTAGTACATAAAATGGTCTATCCTAGACATTGGGACAGATACAGAGGTATAAGACTAGACTGAACAAATTTTCTACTCTCCAACTTAATTAGAATGATGGCATGTATACAAAGTGGCATGTTTAGAGTCTGTATCTCTGAGTGCATTCCTTCATATATTATTTCAATATGTTTTTCATATTGTAGAGTTATTTTCTCAAATCTCTTTAGCTCTGATAAAATACTTTATCTGTACCTTTCTTTGTAGTACATGTCATTTTTGATTCTGTATTAGAAATATTTACGAGACTTATTTTCTCTACTAGATTGTAAACAAATTGAGGTTAGGTCCATGTTTGATTCTCTGTTGATTCTTTCAGAGTTCTTAACAAATGGAAAGAGCTCAAAGTGTTTATTGAAACGATGAATGATATAACTACTCTACCAGGCCGTGTATAATGAATGCATATTAGCGATCCTATATTATTCAGAGAAGGAATAAACCATTTCCAATTAGAGATATTTTTGCATTCAATAAGCATTTGCTTATCAGCACTATGTGTCAAGCATTGTATTGGGCACCATCATACAGAAGTAAATAAAATAAATATGGTCTTTGCCATTGTGAAAGAAAATAAATGTTATGTTACTAATAAATAATTTTAATCTGAGCAAACTTTATGAAGAAAACTCAGGATATTATGAAAATAGGCAATAAAGAGGTCTGACTTGGTTAAGGAAGTGAAGAAGGTAAAGGGTCTGTCAGGATTTGCTTTCACAGGAAAGATTCCTTCCTGGCTCAGGAATATGAGAATTGTGGAGAGGGAGAGATTAAAGAGGCAGGATAAAGGGCAAATGGGAGCAAAGGGGTGAAATCAGAAAGGTGTGGGGTGTGTTCGGCAGTCCTTGAGTAGCCCAGGAATAGGGGGAAATGCTAATGAGGTCGGGAAGGTCAAATTCTGGAGTACCCTTACACATTTTAAATCTCAGCTTCATCCTGTAGTAGGATGGGGGGAGATGGGACATGGAAAATTGGGGGAGAATACCGGTGACATAAGCAAAGAAGCTTATGCATTTGATACAGAATGGATTTGGAATAGAGAAAAGGAGAAATAAGGTAGAATGTGAAAGAAAAAAGTCGAGAATTAAAGGTAGTTGTTAAAGTAATTCTGTGATTGTCCAGTAATAAGCCTGAACTAGGATAAGGAGGACTTTGGAATGACTTTCTTTAAAAGTTAAAGAAATCTATAGCTCTTCTTTGAAAGGTCAAGATCTCTCGGAAGGCCTCAGATTGTAAACGTCATTTTATTTATATTGAAAAACGTCTTTCAAATTATAATAAAACTTGCATCACTTTGATACCAAACATCTTCTGAAACTCATAGAAATGAAAAAGGTGAGGGTAGTTAAAGGCTAAAGGCAGTGGAAGAAGCAAACTATTATTAAAATACAGTAAGTATAAGCGTTCTAGATTTCTTGATAGACCTGATTCTAGTGCTACAAAAGAACATACACAGAAGTTCATCCAGAGCTATAGATATTTCCATCACTTATTACCCTTATTATACACATAAATGCTTACACTTTTGGAAAAAAATCTATTTGTCAATTTTTTTCTTGATAACATTACCAAAATATATCCCATTTTTTGACATAAGCAATAAGGCAGACATTTCTACAGTTCTCTAAAAAGATTTTTAAAAAGCATGCAGAAAACATCTATTTCTAACCTGAGAAATGAAAACTGTATCTCTTAGTAAATGAAAACACCACTTAACATAAAAACCTTCAGTAGTAAGAGTAAAATTTTACCAATATTAATTCCATGACCAGTGCTCCTTTAGCAACTATATGCCCTGGGGGCTCCACGAGTCTCTGAAAGTGTTATTCAAAGTTTCCCCAGAGTCTAATGAGGATAATTTGCTAATGGATGTTTTGTTTGAATTTTATCCAAAGGCAAAGAAGGACATAATTGATTAGCATCTGAATGTGAGAAACACAAGAGTTTCCTTTAAAAAATGATGCTCTCATAGTACCAACAAAAGCCATGATTCATGTTTTTGTCAAATCTGTAAAAGAAAATGGAGAGGACACTGCCTTGCCCCATCAAACACGTACTGTATAAGGATGAGAACAATGCTTTGGCAGCCCATTTGTGCGTTCCCTTCTGATATGGCACTAGCTCGCTCCTTTTTAGTCTCGAGTTATAAACAACTAAATAGGCTATTAACATTTTGATCAATATTTAGCCCTGCCCTTGCAAGTTCCACGTTTGTTTAAGTTATGGTTTTAGACTAGGGTCACTTGAAGTAGATATTCTCATGACACTTGGTTTGAGGTTATATTACTTCTTTATAAGTCTGGAAAATTTTTTAGAATAGTAAAATTTCTAAAAGCACAGAGAGGTATAATGTAAATGTTTCCTTTGTGCTTTTTACCACCTCCTGTTTTACTCCCCAGACTTAACTATTAGCACTTGCTCATTAACCAAAATATGAAGAAATATAAGAAATTAAAACATGACATAAAAATAATTTCTTGCTTGTGCAAAGTATTTTACAATTTACTAATAACTCTCATATAATTTCTTATCTTTATCCAACCTTGTACAGAGGGTGAAACTGGGGCTTAGAAAGGAAAGCAACAAATTAGATCACATAACTAGTGTCTGTGGGGTAGGACTTTGATACAGATCTTCTGTCTTGAAGACTCCTAACTAACACGGGTAGGCATACATGCTTATGCTCTCTGCAAGAGGACATCACAAAGCAGTGGAAGAAGACAGACTGATATAGGTTCCTAAAAGTTAGTTGGTTAAATAAGGTGAAGTTTAGAAAAGCAATAACATAGTATCACAGTACAGTAACACAATGGGAGGAAATGGCCACAGAGGAAAGAGGAAGGTTGAAGGATCTGCTGTATGCTGATAAATGAAGTATTAAATAAACGAAGAACCAAACTCAGTATTGGATTTTTGTCCAAAAAAAGAAATGGTCCCCTGCAATTGATGATCCAGCATGAATTGTGTAAGATGTACCTGAAATTTCTACCTCAGAGATTCCAGAAGTGATTACTATGGCACACAGATCTTGTAAAAAACAATCTATGCCTACACAGATTTGGGGATATTGATGTACTATATTCTCTGTCCCCCTCCTTTGGAAATATGAGAATATCAAAGCCTCCATGAATTCCTACGAGGAAGAAAACTGTCTAATGTTGTTTATGTGAGTTTTTCTCAAATTTAGCTGACCCTTGGTTCCATTATGGATGACACACTTATTTTTTTTTTTTTAACATCTTTATTGAAGTATAATTGCCTTACAATGGTGTGTTAGCTTCTGCTTTATAACAAAGTGAATCAGTTATACATATACAATATGTTCCCATTTCTCTTCCCTCTTGCATCTCCCTCCCTCCCACCCTCCCCATCCCACCCCTCTAGGTGGTCACAAAGCACCGAGCTGATCTCCCTGTGCTGTGCGGCTGCTTCCCACTAGCTATCTATTTTACATTTGGTAGTGTATATATGTCCATGCCACTCTCTTACCCTGTCACATCTCACCCCACCCCCTCCCCCTATCCTCAAGTCCATTCTCTAGTAGGTCTGTGTCTTTATTCCCATCTTGCCACTAGGTTCTTCATGGCCTTTTTTTTTTTTTTTCCCTTAGATTCCGTATATATGTGTTAGCATACTGTATTTGTTTTTCTCTTTCTGACTTACTTCACTCTGTATGACAGACTCTAACTCCATCCACCTCATTACAAATACCTCCATTTCATTTCTTTTTATGGCTGAGTAATATTCCATTGTATATATGTGCCACATCTTCTTCATCCATTCATCTGTCGATGGACACTTAGGTTGCTTCCATGTGGATGACACACTATTAACTTCACTGGGCACATTTCAGGAAATGGCATCTTCTTAAATGTAGAAAAGTTTGGGCTGGAGGTATAACAAGTCAGTTAAAGAAATAAAGCATAATGTTTCTCCTATGTCATTTCATACCTTGTTCTTGACTGTTCAGACAAGGACAAGGAAATCTGTGGACACTTTATTGAGAATTCTCACAATTGCTTCCCAGACACTAATACGTCCAAGAATACCTGATTAGGGGAAGACGTTTTTAACTTTCTATTATTCATGCTGCTTGAATTCCTTCATAGCTAAATGGATATAGTCAATCAATTAAATAATCAATGAGCACACATTTTCCTTGTTTACAATACATTCTGTAAGATAGATGTTGAATCTGCCTCAAACAGCTTGTGATTTAACTGAGGTGGCTGGGGATGGATACACTGACAAATTATAGAACTGTGTGATGTTAAATATACATCATCAGAAATGTCACAAGGCGGGCATGATTAATTACTGAGTGAGTATCATGGGTCATTCACTTGCTGTGAGTTCAAAAGGAGTGAGGTCACAGTGGGTGATGGTGACTTAAGATGGTAGTGGAGTTCCTGAGATTCACATACTGTGAAGCGTATATTTATGGCTGTGTCCAGGCACAGTTTGAAAAATGGCAGAAAGCTTAAATGCAAGCAAGTACAATAACACATTTGAATTTTTGAATTAGAAAAGACACTAGCTGATAAGAAGGAAGAAAAAAGAAATTAAGAAATTGGCCACTCTGCCAAGCTTCAACAAGAGGACTTTGAAGCAAAATAGTGAAATAAATGAAATGAGGGACTAAAACATATGTATTAATTAATTGAACACATCACTTGATCATTGTTCATTATCTCTGCTCACTTGTAAAGGGAGAGACACACAAAGAGTCACCATTTAGATGGGGCTCAAAGTTGGAGTATGGAGTGGTAATTGCCCAGGGAGGCAATTCTAAGCTTTAGCTCAGGGATTCCAAGTGAAATTAGATATAAGAAATTAATGAAGACATGTTTCTCTGATTCTATAAACCAGAAATTAATTTCATTAACAAAACAGCCTGGAAAGAAATAAACTATATAGCTAGATAAATAAATTTAATTTCTGAGACCTATGATGTATTTTCTAAGCAGCACAGTATTTGCTATATATTTTTTTACATCTGGAAACTGATATGTATTTATAACTTGAATAGGGAGATTTTATTTGGCATACTTTGATGTAGATGTGTACGTTTCACAAATATGAGTATAGGCTACACAGATTTTTTTCAGAATTTTAAAACTTAACAGAAACCCATATCTCACTGAGTTAAACATCTACGTCTTCATGCAACATATGAGGGAATTAGGCAGCAATAACTCCAGGTGTACAAAGAGGTCCCCCAATTCTGCGTGTTACATTATTTTGACAATATCACACTCCAAAAGAGATAGGCATGAAGCACCAGAATTGTGCATTTGAATACATATCTTTATAGAAGACACAGGGACATATATATGGTATATATACTATATATAGTATACTATATACTATATATATATATATATATATAGTAATAACCTATATTTCAGCATGCGTCTTAGAACAAACTTAAGTGTGTATGTATTACTAATGTTATTACTAAGGAACTTAATCTGAATTAACTAAAAACAACTAAACCATTCTCAAAGCTGAATCCCAAACCATATCACAGCGCAAAACATTTTCATAGGACCATTAAAAATGCTAATCCAATATTAATCTGCCAAACCTAAACATTGTGTAAACCGTTTCAAGATCTATTCTGAGCCAAAACTATTCACCGTGAGTCAGTGGCTCTAATTCCCTTGCTCAGTTCCAGTTATTCCAAACCATGTTATGCCCAGTCATCACAGTGACCCAGACTCAACAAGGAACTAGCATTAGCACTGGAATAAAAAGATTTAAAGTAGGTCAGTGGATGATCTGCTTTTTGTTTTTCCTGACAAGTTTAATGAGATATCCAATGCATTTATTTGTTCATTTAAAAAATATTTGTTGAACACCCACTGTTCACTCAGCACTGAACAGAGCTCTGAGAGGTACAGGAGAAAACTTGACAATGGTTTTGCCCTTGTGGAATTTTCTAGATTAGTAGAAGAAAATAGATATTAAGCAAATACTTTCCCCAAAATTTGTGCAATAGATTGTGATATGTGTGCAGAAGCAGCAGCATAAGCACTTGTAAGAGTAGATGATACAGGGCTCTCCTAAGCAAATGTTGCAGTAAAAATTGGAGGCTGAATCAAAATGCTCTCATCTCTTAAACTAAATTTGGCTGGTGAGTGAATTTTTTCTGGACGGGTAAGTGATGCAAATTTATGCAAATACTTTATATCCTGACTCTTCACACCCCTTTTCATATAATTTCCTTATTGGGCTCACTGCAGTTAAAATAATGTTTATACTATAGAGAAAGTCTTAAGACTGCATGGGATTTGCAACGCTGAGAAAGTTTAGAGCTAGTTTTTTGTCTTTGCAGCCTTATAAATCTGCCACTTTTCAGACTGTTTTAAAAAGATATATTTATTTTAGCAAATCTATTCTGTTATTTTGATAAAATCTCTGGGTTATATTTAAGTTGTCTGATTTAAATAATTTTGCAGTGTTTAGTTCATGTCTAATTTATTTATTTCATCTCTGACTGGCAGAGGTGGAAGTATGTATTACAAAAGACATGGAGATATCGTCGTGTTTGGAGAAAAAAGTACAAAAGGAAACAATAAGAAAAACATTATGTACTATTTAATATCTTTTTAAAATGTGTGGTGATGACAGTAGACTTTGTTGATTTTTTTCTGCATTTGTTTCCATTCTTCAAAGTGCTTTTATCTTTGAGTTAGTTTTTTTGTATTGCAAGCCGTTTTTCATTGCGCCTTGCTTTGTAAGGTTTACAAAACTCTCCCACACAACACAAATATAAAGAGGTATGTAATTTGTGAGGTTATAAATGGCATCTTTTAACTGTAATAAAATAAGCAAAGAATAAATAACACTGGATTAAACTGAAGCCCATTAGTGAATTGTGAAACAACACCAAAAATGACTGAAAGGATTTAGTAACAAATCTTCAAAGAGTGTTCCTTTGTGTAATAAATGTTTTTGACTGGGTGGGAAGCCTCCTCCGTGTGTCCTTGCACGTGCCAAGTAATCCTCTGCCTTTGCAGCTAAGAGAAGAAGAACCATGTTGTCTGTATACATAACAGTAGCTCCCCTGCATCTATTAGAAAAGAGTTAAAAATTGGGAACCATTGAAATAAAGTCTAATTCTACAATAATTTATTGTTAATTCTGTCAATGACTTTCATTACGTAGACACTAGCTTCTCTTTTGTTCTAGTCCCCAGCTCCCAACACCTGGGTTCTGCTGTCATATGGTGGCAGAGGGTGGGAGGGCGGGAAGCAGAAACATTGGTGAAGGCGGAAGGATAATAAGACTATGGAAGCTGGAGACAGGTAGTCAAGACTCACATCTTCTCTCCATCACTAACAAGCTGCATCACTTTAGGCAAGTTATTTCACTTTCTAAACCTCAGTTTCTACATCTGTGAAATGGTATAATAGTAGTCTCTACCAGAGAAGGTTGTTGTGAAGATGTACTGAAATGTAGCGTGTAATGTGCTCCAGACAATGCAGCATACAGCATGTTCATAGTTATGAGGAAAATTAAAACAGAAGAAAGTATATGTTAAACATTGAATAAGTAGTAGAAGCAGATATAAGAATTAAGAGAAGCCCAGAGAAAAGAGGGAGGTAAATATAGTAGCACTGATGTACCATGGGGGTTCCCACACATAAATGAAGGTGACATGATTAACAGTCGTATGAAATTATAGTCGGATTTCAGTTTCAGAAGCTGTGTAATCCTGAATCTGCCTCCTTCCCTTCCTGAATTTTATATTATAGTCACTTAAAAAGCTTTTTATTGGTTTAAAAAATTCACGTGGGTGTCACTAGTCACTACCAGCTGCTGGAAATACTAAAGGAGGTTTGAAAGCATCTGATTTGGAGACTGTAAGTCTCTTAGTAACTGTTGTCATGCATAGCATCCATCAATGGAACTTAATATTTTAACTGATACTAGAGTAAGATACAGAAACACTGATGCTTAAATTTCTCGGTTTATGGAATTCTTACGTTAATTTTTATGTTAAATATTTCCATTCCAAACATATTAATACATCTGAAAAATTCTCAAGACCTAACTCAGTGCTGTCAGTGAGTTGGGTAAACCAGAAGTAATCAACTGGATGGGAAGGTACAAATAAATTGTTCTGTTCACCCCAAACATAAATGCAGCTGACTCTCCTTACTGACAGAGTATAAATAGATCACGTTATATAAGGCACATTGAGGTTTTTTTTAACCTTTCAAAAGAATTAGCATTGCACATAGCATTACTATTTAAGAATTTCCTCCACACAGAACATGGTGTTTAAAAATCTACCCCCACTGACACTCATCAGAATCAAGAGAGTAAACAAAGATTGAAAATCTATATCTTGAGGAGTCTTGGTAGATGAACATAGACTGGTGAAGGCATAGTCATGAATGCTTGAACAATGCTGAGAGTAGGCATCTGGTTAAATGAAATTTCCATTTAACAGAGTCTAGCAGAAACCTTAGTTACCTGTTACAAAAAGTCAGATGGCTATGTTTTATCGAGTAGCACATGGAAGTGTCCTTAAATTTCATAACTATTGGGTTGGCCAAAAAGTTCATTCGTTTTTTTTTTCCCCACGTAAGATGACTCTAGTAGCACTTAGTTGTCTTTAACTTCATTTGAAACAATTTTGTTAGATTGTATGTAATAGTTGTCACATCAGCGTGTATTTAAAAAAAGACTTGTCAAAATTGGTGAAATTTGTGTAGCTATTTTAATATTGAAGATGGAAGAAAAAAGCAACATTTTTGGCATATTATGCTTTCTTATTTCAAGAAAGGTAAAAACGCAACTGAAACACAAAAAAAGATTTGTGCAGTTTATGGAGAAGGTGCTGTGACCAAATGAACGTGTCAAAAGTGGTTTGCGAAGTTTTGTGCTGGAGATTTCTCTCTGGACGATGCTCTATGGTCAGATAGACCAGTTCAAGTTGAGAGCGATCACATCGAAACAATAATAGAGAACGATCAATGTTATACCACACAGGAGATAGCCGACATACTCAAAGTATCCAAATCAAGCATCTAAAATCATTTGCACCAGCTTGGTTATGTTCATTGCTTTGATGTTTGGGTTCCACTTAAGCAAAAAAAACTTTCTTGACCATATTTCCACATGTGATTCTCCACTTAAATGTAATGAAAACATTCTGTTTTTAAAACAAATTGTGGCAGGCGATGAAAAGTGGATACTGTACAATAATGTGGAATGGACGAGATGGTGGGGCAAGCGAAATGAACCACCACTAACCATACCAAAGGCCGGTCTTCATCCAAAGAAGGTGATGTTGTGTATATGCTGGGACTGTAAGGGAGTCCTCTATTATGAGCTCCTTTTGGAAAACAAAATGACTAATTGCAACAAGTACTGCTCCCAATTAGACCAACTGAAAGTGGCATTTGACGAAAAGCGTCCAGAATTAGTCAACAGAAAACGCATAATCTTCCATCAGGATAACACAAAATCTTCCATCAGGATAATGCAAGACCGCATGTTTATTTAATGACCAGGCAAAAACTGGTACAGCTAGGCTGGGAAGTTCTGATTCATCCGCCATATTCACCAGATATTGCATCTTCAGATTTCCATTTATTTAGGTCTTTATAAAATTCTCTTAATGGAAAAAATTTCAATTCCCTGGAACACTGTAAAAGGCACCTGGAACAGTTCTTTGCTCAAAAACATAAAAAGTTTTGGGAAGATGGAATTATGAAGTTGCCTGAAAAATGGCAGAAGGTAGTGAAACAAAAGGGTGAATAGATTGTTCAATAAAGCTCTTGGTGAAAATGAAAAATGTGTCTTTTACTTTTACTTAAAAACCGAAGGTACTTTTTGACCAACCCAATACTTTGTGAGTCCTGATTGCATTCTTATTTGTTTCTAGTACCAGTGACAGTCAAGAGATATCAATTTTGTTAATTTGCATCTGGAATGCTTTAGAAATTCATGATTTACAGTAATACAGGTGGTTCTCTGTTATTTGAACCAATGAGCATTACATGTAAGTGTCTCAAAATCAGTTAGGAATATCCAGAAGAATGCAATCCTCTTCATCCCATGCCAGTCAATTTCATAATGACAAGACCAAGCTTCCTGACAGGATCTTTACACTGTCTTGAGGATCACTGGCAGGCAGGCACCATAATGGACATGAGGACATGGGCAATTTCCCTTCTTACTGAGTGCAGCTCTCCCTTACCCTCTGTATGCTTCTGTGTGAGCCAGGTTGTAATCACACTCACTTGAAAGGACATCGAATCATTTTCCTGTGTCTGTGGCATTTTTCCATCAATCACTCTCGTCAGTGCATGGAACAATTGTGCATTATCTGGGGACTTTGTTGGGGTCCAGATATTATACTGTCCACCTATCATCTCACTGGCCTGGCAACCTCATTATTATGAGAGACAAGTGTAAATTGTGAATACAGGAATATTGTAAACTGAAAGAGTTATATTTTCTCACCTGAAGCACATTTTAACAATACTTGCAAATATCTGGACATACTTTAACTTCATAATTTTTCTGCCAGAAAGTAAATTGGATGATGCTTTAGAAAACATAAGGCCAAAAAGGGAGGGAGAAAGAACCTGAGTCTCATTTCATTTTAAAATCTGGGCTGACTGGCTATATAATTAGCTAACTAATTAGGAAAAATAATTAGCATCTTAAGACTTTCACTTCATCATCTGTACATTGGAGACTTTATTTCCCAGGAACGATTTTTCAAGAGTTTTCGATTCCTAAGAAAAAGTATATTAAGCCACATTTGAGGATTATAAAATATCACCTTGTAAGCAACCATTAGCACCAATTATTTGTTTTAAAAGTTAGAATAAGTAGCCAACAAAGAAGTTAATTACATTATGCTCAGAAATTAATTGGATAATCAAATATAAATGCATTTGTTTGTATAAGAAAAAAATGACAGAGGAGAAGAAAATACAGTTGGAATACGTTAATATTTTTCGTTGACATTTTTTTTAACTAAACTTGTCCTGAGCAAGAACATGATAAGAAAGTAATTGAACAACTTTGCTGACTGCCAAAGCGTTAATTTTGTCATTCCAAAGACCTCTCTTTTATTCACTGACCTGAAATAAAAGAAGGAAAAAAAAGACCAAAAAAATAAAAAAGAAAAACGGGCTAATACTTAAGATTAAAGGGGATACATTTTTGACCTGATAGAAGAAAACATCGTTATATAAATGAAATTACAAAACTACAAGACTATAGAAAAATGAATTAATTGATAAAACACCCACTTCCTTTTGCAGTTTTTATTTTAATGCCCCTTGCAAAACATTAACTTAACAATAAATGAATTAATGAAATGTATGGTGTTTCTATGTGCTTTTGCTCATCATCCCTCATGTGCCAAAAGATACAGCAATGCTGGAATCACTGGAAATAAACACTGCCAATTTATCTGGTTCCTTTCTTTGTCTTTAGCTAGTATCCAATCTAAACTATTTCATTTGTGGGTACAAGTTAGAACCAAAATAATCAGAGAAGGGTGAAGAATTTGTAGAATGGATGTCTGGTTTCATTCTTCTCACTCTGCAGATGACAGAAACCAGACCCAATGGTTCTATGCTTTACCTGAGGCCAGATACCTAAATTAGAGGCAGAAACAGAACAGAAACCTATGTCTCCTGACACTGGCTCCTGTCTCCCTTCCAATACACAATGTTGCCAAAATTTAAAACTTGAAATATTCATCAATGAACTCTCTGGTGGATTCACTGGTGATTTTACTGGAAATTAGAAGATGGTTTTCTCAGGGAACAGTGAAAGAGCATACTATTAGAAATACATTTTTTTCATAATATTTCTATTTTATTTTATGTTTTAAACATATCATTAAAATCCATTATTTAACTATAAAAACTTACATAGAGTAAAAGTAGCAAACTCCTTTCTCTTCTCCTAAACCCAGTTTTCCCATTATTTTTCCTTGTTAACTGATATGCATTCTGCCCATCTCTTTTCAATGAATTGATGTGCTCATCCACGTACACAAACACGTAAAATCTCAAAGTGATTTTGGATGTAACAAGCTAAACATACACAAGAATCCAGCCTCAGTAATAAGGACATTTATTGGCTCACCTTACTGAAAGTCTAGATAAATGTAGATTTCCAGGTTGATTTAATCCAGTGCCTCTGGCTATATTTCCTGTGATTCCCTGTTGGACTCTACCTCCTCTGTGCATTGAGCTTTTTAGTAGGATGGGTTAAGCAGTTCTGGGTCTTACACCCACATACAAAAACATCCTAAGAAAGACAGAGCTGTTCTCAGAAACTATCCCATAAATGGAAGAAGAGTTTTCCTAGAAGGTCCCCAGAAAACTTCCTCTCACAGCACATAGGCCTCTACTGGATCACATTCCTGAAAGAATCACTGGTAAGGAAGAAGGATATGGAGGGTCTTAGGTCCATGGAGACACATGGGATGCACGGAAGAAATGTGAATTTCTGAAGACAGTCTGTATTCTGGTAAGAAGAAGACAGGAAGATGCAAATGTTAAGTAGCAGTTTACAATGTTTACTACACACAAATAAATAGTTCTCTCTCTAGACATATAAATATACATATACATATCTTGAACATCTTTTATGCCATCATACATCTCTACCTTATTCTCTTTAATTGCTTCATAATAGTTCATAGTACTATTGTACTATGTACTAACTGTACTATAGTACAAATGTACTGTAATATTAACTGATACCCTAGTGATATGAATCACTTTTTAATTTATTAACTCTGTTTCCAAAATTTGGATGAGGCCTGAGTGAGAAAGTTTTTTTTTTTTCTTTTTTTAAAGGGAACGCTATTTATTTATTTTTTTATTTTGGCTGTGTTGGGTCTTCGTTTCTGTGCGAGGGCTTTCTCTAGTTGCGGCAAGCGGGGGCCACTCTTCATCGCGGTGCATGGGCCTCTCACCGTCGCGGCCTCTCTTGCTGCGGAGCACAGGCTCCAGACGCGCAGGCTCAGTAGTTGTGGCTCACGGGCCCAGTTGCTCCGCGGCATGTGGGATCTTCCCAGACCAGGGCTCGAACCCGTGTCCCCTGCATTGGCAGGCAGATTCTCAACCACTGCGCCACCAGGGAAGCCCGAGAAAGTTTTAAATAACTCTCATCAAAAAGCTAAAACCAAACAAACAAAAAGCACATTCCTAGATTAAACCTTCATGTGAAACTATTATACCATAGGGAGCAGGACAATATGCCTGGTCCTGTGAGCTCTGCATGTAGCACCCAAATACTAGTTAATGCAGTTTCATACACTATGTTTCTCTATTTCTCACGAACTGCAAAATGGAAGTTATTCAGTAGGGACAAAAAGGAAAATGAGAGTGGCAAAATATTTTATTCAAAAGTCATAAAGATCTAGAGACAGCAAAAGGAAGAAGAATTACAATCCTGCAGGCTGTGGAACAAAAACCACATTCTCAGAATGATAGACAAGACGAAAAGGCAGAGGGCTATGCACCAGATGAAGGAACAAGATAAAACCCCAGAAAAACAACTAAATGAAGTGGAGATAGGCAACCTTCCAGAAAAAGAATTCAGAATAATGATAGTGAAGATGATCCAGGACCTCGGAAAAAGAACGGAGGCAAAGATCGAGAAGATGCAAGAAATGATTAACAAAGACCTAGAAGAATTAAAGAACAAACAAACAGAGATGAACAATACAATAAATGAAATGAAAAATACACTAGAAAGAATCAATAGCACAATAATTGAGGCAGAAGAACAGATAAGTGACCTGGAAGACAGAACGGTGGAATTCACTGCTGTGGAACAGAATAAAGAAAAAAGAATGAGGGCTTCCCTGGTGGCACAGTGGTTGAGAATCTACCTGCCAATGCAGGGGACACGGGTTCGAGCTCTGGGCTGGGAAGATCCCACATGCCGCGGAGCAACTAGGCCCGTGAGCCACAACTACTGAGTCTGCGCGTCTGGAGCCTGCGCTCCGTAACAAGAGAGGCCGCGACACTGAGAGGCCCGCGCACCGCGATGAAGAGTGGCCCCCGCTCGCTGCAACTAGAGAAAGCCCTCGCACAGAAACGAAGACCCAACACACCCAAAAATAAATAAATAAATTAATTAATTAATTAAAAATAAAAAAAAAGATTTGTGCACATTACTGTATCTATTTAAAAAAAAAAAAGAAAAGAAAAAAGAATGAAAAGAAATGAAGACAGCCTAAGAGACCTCTAGGACAACGTTAAATGAAACAACATTCGCATTATAGGGGTCCCAGAATGAGAAGAGAGAGAGAAAGGACCAGAGAAAATATTTGAAGAGCTTATAGTCAAAAACTTCCCTAACATGGGAAAGGAAATAGCTACCCAAGTCCAGGAAGCGCAGAGAGTCCCATACAGGATAAACCCAAGGAGAAACACACTGAGACACATAGTAATCAAATTGGCAAAAATTAAAGACAAAGAAAAATTATTGAAAGCAGCAAGAGAAAAATGACAAATAACATACAAGGGGACTCCCATAAGGTTAACAGCTGATTTCTCAGCAGAAACTCTACAAGCCAGAAGGGAGTGGCATGATATACTTAAAGTGATGAAAGGGAAGAACCTACAACCAAGATTACTCTACCTGGCAAGGACCTCATTCAGATTCGATGGAGAAATCAAAAGCTTCACAGACAAGCAAAAGCTAAGAGAATTCAGCACCGCCAAACCAGCTCTACAACAAATGCTAAAGGAACTTCTCTAAGTGGGAAACACAAGAGAAGAAAAGGACCTACAAAAACAAACCCAAAACAATTAAGAAAAGGTCGTAGGAACATACATATCAATAACTACCTTAAACGTGAATGGATTAAATGCTCCAACCGAAAGACACAGGCTTGCTGAATGGATACAAAGACAAGACCCATATATATGCTGTCTACAAGAGACCCACTTCAGACCTAGGGACACATACAGACTGAAAGTGAGGGGATGGAAAAAGATATTCCATGCAAATGGAAATCAAAAGAAAGCTGCAGTAGCTATACAGATATCAGATAAAATAGACTTTAAAATAAAGAATGTTACAAGAGACAAGGAAGGACACTACACAATGATCAAGGTATCAATCCAAGAAGAAGATATAACAATTATAAATATATATAAACCCAACATAGGAGCACCTCAATACATAAGGCAACTGCTAAGAGCTATAAAAGAGGAAATCAACAGTAACACAGTAATAGTGGGGGACTTTAACACCTCACGTACACCAATGGACAGATCATCCAAAAGGAAAATTAATAAGGAAACACAAGCTTTAAATGACACCATAGACGAGATAGATTTAATTGATATTTATAGGACATTCCACCCAAAAACAGCAGATTACACTTTCTTCTCAAGTGCACACGGAACATTCTCCAGGATAGATCACATCTTGGGTCACAAATCAAGCCTCAGTAAATTTAAGAAAATTGAAATCGTATCAAGCATTTTTTCTGACCACAACGCTATGAGATTAGAAATGAATTACAGGGAAAAAAACGTAAAAAACACAAACACATGGAGGCTAAACAATACGTTACTAAATAACCAAGAGATCACTGAAGAAATCAAAGAGGAAATCAAAAAATACCTAGAGACAAATGACAATTAAAACATGACGATCCAAAACCTATGGGATACAGCAAAAGCAGTTCTAAGAGGGAAGTTTATAGCAATACAATCCTACCTTAACAAGCAACAAACATCTCAAATAAACAATCTAACCTTACACCTAAAGGAACTAGAGAAAGAAGAACAAACAAAACCTAAATTTAGTAGAAGGAATGAAATCATAAAGATCAGAGCAGAAATAAATGAAATAGAAACAAAGAAAACAATAGCAAAGATCAATAAATCTAAAAGCTGGTTTTTGAGAAGATAAAATTGATAAACCATTAGCCAGACTCATCAAGAAAAAGAGGGAGAGGACTCAAATCAATAAAATTAGAAATGAAAAAGGAGAAGTTACAACAGACACTGCAGAAATACAAAGCATCCTAAGAGACTACTACAAGCAACTCTACGCCAATAAAATGGACAACCTGGAAGAAATGGACAAATTCTTAGAAAGGTATAACTTTCCAACAGTGAACCAGGAAGAAATAGAAAATATGAACAGACCAATCACAAGTAATGAAATTGAAACTGTGATTAAATGTCTTCCAACAAACAAAACTGCAGGACCAGGTGGCTTCACAGGTGAATTCTATCAAACATTTAGAGAAGAGCTAACATCCATCCTTCTCAAGCTCTTCCAAAAAATTGCAGAGGAAGGAACATTCCCAAACTCATTCTATGAGGCCACCATCACCCTGATACCAAAACCAGACAAAGATACCACATAAAAAGAAAATTACAGACCAACATCACTGATGAATATAGATGCAAAAATCCTCAACAAAATACTAGCAAACAGAATCCAACAACACATTAAAAGGATCATAAACCATGATCAAGTGGTATTTATCCCAGGGATGCAAGGGTTCTTCAATATACACAAATCAATCAATGTGATACACCACATTAACAAATTGAAGAATAAAAACCATATGATCATCTCAATAGATGCAGAAACAGCTTTTGACAAAATTCAACACCCATTTATGATAAAAATTCTCCAGAAAGTGGGCATAGAGGGAACCTACCTCAACATAATAAAGGCCATATACCACAAACCCAAAGCAAACATCATTCTCAATGGTGAAAAACTGAAAGCATTTCCTCTAAGATCAGGAACAAGACAAGGATGTCCACTCTCACCATTATTATTCAAAATAGTTTTGGAAGTCCTAGCCTCAGCAATCAGAGAAGAAAAAGAAATAAAAGGAATACAAATTGGAAAAGAAGAAGTAAAACTGTCACTGTTTGCAGATGACATGATACTATACATAGAGAATCCTAAAGATGCCACCAGAAAACTACTAGAGCTAATCAAGGAATTTGGTAACGTTGCAGGATACAAAATTAATGCACAGAAATCTCTTGCATTCCTATACACTAATGAAAAATCTGAAAGAGAAATTAAGGAAACACTCCCATCTACCACTGCAACAAAAAGAATAAAATACCTAGGCATAAACCTGCCTAGGGAAACAAAAGACCTGTATGCAGAAAACTATAAGACACTGATGAAAGAAATTAAAGATGATACCAACAGATGGAGAGATATACCATGTTCTTGGATTGGAAGAATCAACATTGTGAAAATGACGATACTACCCAAAGCAATCTACAGATTCAATGCAATCCCTATCAAATTACCAATGGCATTTTTTTATGGAACTAGAACAAAAAATCTTAAAATTTGTATGGAGACACAAAAGACCCCAAATAGCCAAAGCAGTCTTGAGGGAAAAAAAATGGAGCTGGAGGAATCAGGCTCCCTGACTTCAGACTCTACTACAAAGCTACAGTAATCAAGACAGTATGGTACTGGCACAAAAACAGAAACATAGATCAATGGAACAAGACAGAAAGCCCAGAGATAAACCCACGCACCTATGGTCAACTAATCTATGACAAAGGAGGCAAGGATATACAATGGAGAAAAGACAGTCTCTTCAATAAGTGGTGCTGGGAAAACTGGACACAACTATATGTAAAAGAATGAAATTAGAACACTCCCTAACACCATTCACAAAAATAAACTCAAAATGGATTAGAGACCTAAATGGAAGACCGGACACTATAAAACTCTTAGAGGAAAACATAGGAAGAACACTCTTTGACATAAATCACAGCAAGATCTTTTTTGATCCACCTCCTAGAGTAATGGAAATAAAAAGAATAATAAACAAATGGGACCTAATGAAACTTCAAAGCTTTTGCACAGCAAAGGAAACCATAAACAAGATGAAAAGACAACCTTCAGAATGGGAGAGAATATTTGCAAACGAATCAACGGACAAAGGATTAATCTCCAAAATATATAAACAGCTCATGCAGCTCAATATTAAAAAAACAAACAACCCGATCCAAAAATGGGCAGAAGACCTAAATAGACATTTCTCCAAAGAAGACATACAGATGGCCAAGAAGCACATGAAAAGCTGCTCAACATCACTAATTATTAGAGAAATGCAAATCAAAACTACAATGAAGTATCACCTCACACCAGTTAGAATGGAAATCATCAGAAAATCTACAAATAACAAATGCTGGAGAGGGTGTGGAGAAAAGGGAACCCTTTTGCACTGTTGGTGGGAATGTAAATTGATACAGCCACTATGGAGAACAGTATGGAGGTTCCTTAAAAAACTAAAAATAGAATTACTATATGACCCAGCAATCCCACTACTGGGCATATACCCAGAGAAAACCATAATTCAAAAAGACACATGCACCACAATGTTCATTGCAGCACTATTTACAATAGCCAGGTCATGGAAGCAACCTAAATGCCCATCGACAGACGAATGGATAAGGAAGTTGTGGTACATATATACAATGGAATATTACTCAGCCATAAAGAGGAACGAAATTGGCTCATTTGTTGAGACGTGGATGGATCTGGAGACTGTCATACAGAGTGAAGTAAGTCAGAAGGAGAAAAACAAATATCGTATATTAACGCATATGTGTGGAACCTAGAGAGATGGTACAGATGAACTGGTTTGCAGGGCAGAAATTGAGACATAGATGTAGAGAACAAATGTATGGAC
This sequence comes from Balaenoptera acutorostrata, assembly GCF_949987535.1. Taxonomy (NCBI): domain Eukaryota; kingdom Metazoa; phylum Chordata; class Mammalia; order Artiodactyla; family Balaenopteridae; genus Balaenoptera; species Balaenoptera acutorostrata. The sequence continues at coordinate 148,028,548 of NC_080065.1, forward strand.
ACCAAGGGGGGAAAGCTGTGGAGGGGTGGGGGTGGTGGTGTGATGAATTGGGCCATTGGGATTGACATGTATACACTGATGTGTACAAAATTGATGACTAATAAGAACCTGCTGTATAAAATAATAAATATAATTAAATTTAAAAAAAATTTTTTTTAAAGTCATAAAGATCCAATTGAGACCAGAATTTCTTCCCAGTAATTAATTTTAGATAAAATATGATGGAATTGGCTTTGAAACATCTGAAGAATATCTAAGTTTCCCAATTAACTGAGTGATGTTTAATTTAGGCTTCATTAACTGTTACACCTAGAATTTACCTCCCTGCACTGGACTCTAAGTACCACAATATCAGAAACAATGTTTTTCTTATTCATTATTGTATCTCCAGAGCCTAGTACAGTGCTGGAGAAAAAGTAGGCACTGGATAAATAACTGTCGACTGAATAAAAAAACTAAATAGTAGTAAAGAATGGTATGAACCTTGCCCTCTACTGGGGGTGATGGTATAGAAACAGTTGTCTTGCAGGATCAAATATCCTAAGTGCTCTAAGGAATGATTAAAGTCCTATGTGACAAGTGAAAGTAATAACAGGTGAAGTCAATAGAAATGAGGAATCATTAAATCTTTTAATGACCAATACTCCTATATATCCTGCCTATATGAACAGGAAAAGCCTCATTTTACCTAGCATTATTTTAGTTGCAAGGAGCAGTGATACAAGTGACCTCAAGGAAGGAGGAAGAAGGAATTTATTTAATATGACATATATTTCATTGGGTATTGAAGTACAGAAATGACTCTACAATATAGCTGGGAAACATAGAACTAGACCTTGCTCTTTCTGTCCCTCTTGGGAGCTGAATGATGGGTGGTCCAGCCTTGCTAATCTTACCCAGTCAAATTCTCTCTCAATGTCAAATCACTGCCTCTGCGTCTTTGTGCTCTTTGTATACCATAACTGTAGCTTTCTTCTACCTCCTTGGGTTCTGTTGACTCTTTGTTTATTATAACACTTGTAGTTTTGTTCCAAATGATAACTGATTAACACCTTGATAGCCTATTTTTTAAATGTCAAGTGAAATGTCTCCTTTGACAAGCTTCTGTCTTCTGTTCAGACAATAAGTAACTAGCCACCCAATATATAGACTAAATTTAGGGCAATTTGTGGCTCAGGGTCATGTAGCATGCTGATCTTTCATCAGGGGTGTAAATAATTACAGATTTCTGAGAAGACACCATGGAAAAGTGGACAGGCACAAAAGAGATCTAGTGCAAACATTTACTTATTGTATATTTTTTCAGATTATAAAATCAATATATGATTAAAGATAACTCATGGTTATCTTTATAACACTGAATCATTACATGTATTCTAATATATTTTCCTCAGTCTATTTTCATGCATATATTTCCAATATTGTGTACTGTATACATTTTTTTTAAAAAGATGTGGGATCTCACTCTGTATTTTGGTAGATCTCCCATTTCCAGCTGCTTATTTATACTACTTACTCCTCTTAGGAAAAATAATTGATTTAGATGACTATATAACATTCTCTCTTAGAAATTCATCTTTATTTACTCTCCCTGCCCCCAATTCCTGCCAAGAGACTTGTAGACAGAATAACCTGTGGCAAATATCCTTTTATCTAAATGTCTCTACATACTCTGATTAGGTCCTTAAGATAGATTCCCAGAAATAAAATTACTGGATAACTTGGCATGAACTTTTTAAAGGCTATTGAAATATATTGCCAAATTGCTTTCACAAAAGTTTGTTTACTTTTACTCTCAGTAACTGTGTAAGAAGCTATCATTTAATCCTCATTAATTATCCCAAGCATGGGGCTAATGACTGTTCCTATAAAGTTCAAAGACAGGATTTCTAAATAATGGAAGAGTGGGTTGTTAATGCTTGAAGTATTGAAATCTAGAATCAAATGAGAATATATTTTCTCTTTTGGAGTTGCTTTCAGATTTGTAATAGTCTAGGCAAACTACATAATCAAAATTATCTTAAAATTTTAATAACATAGGATATTAGACGACAGACCATCAATATAATTCCCCACATTTTAAAATTAATTCATTTATTTGTTCACTTATTTTTTTTTTTTATTCTCAATAAATGTCAGACGTCAACTGTAATCTTAGGTTGTTCTAGGTACTAGGGACACAAATATGAATAAAATGTTTTTCCATATCCCCAAATCCCAAGGTGGTAGAAAGACATGGAAACAACCTACTACAATGCAATGTTTTAAGTGATATGATAGAAGAATATACACAGAGCTACGGGACCCACGAGGAAGAGGTGGCTAATTCTGCCACAAGAGACAAGCAAGGGAGGCTTCACAGGGAAAATGATAATACTTTGATATTAATACTGAAATACTAGGCAAATGCAAACTGGTTAAGATTGTAGTTGGAGAAGAGAAAAAAAAAGAGATTTGGCCAGATAGTGAAGTTTCTTTCAAATACCTCGGAATTTATCTTGAAAGCAAGAACAAGCCACTGAAGGCTAGAGCAAATTAGAGGTTGTTGGAATGACCCAGGGAAAGATGAAGTGTTGCCGATAATGCCGAGGCCCTGGGAAGCAGTGAAGAGACTTGGCAATATTTAAGAGAGAAAGTCAACAATGTTTATCAACCCATCAGATGTGGATTTCAGAAAAATGGAAGCAGAGTTGTTTTAGTGTGTTGATTAGTACATGGTGGATCTGTGGATATAATGCAGAGTCAGAGTCAGTTTGGGCTTTATTAAGTTTGAAGTGAATGAAAAATATGAATTTGTGTATATAAATCGGGAATTCTACAGAGAAGTGGAAAACGATGATTAAAACTTGAGAGTAAATAGCACATAAATAGATCATAAATCATATTTGAAATTATCAGCAGGGGAGAGTATAAAGGGTAAGAAGAATATAGGGTATAAAATGGAACCCTAGGAACAATGAGTGTTTTTAGAATTGTACAGAAAAAAGGAGCAGCTAAAGAAGACTGAGAGTCAGTGAGACTCGGTGCTATTCTAGAAGAGAATAAGTGTTTCAGAAGCACAGAAAAGAGGGAATGGCCAACTCTGTCAAGCACAGCAGAGAGATTGGGTAAAATGAGAGCTAAAATTACCCAATATACTTTGTAATGGGAGGTCACTGTTGACCTGAGCCATTTACAGCGGCTTTTGTGGAGGTATAAATCACATTGTAGTATAAAAAGTCGAGAATGGTAGGTGAGAATTAGATAAAATATAAACTACTGTCTCAAAAATTTGATGGTGATGTAAAGACTATATATAATCATAGTTATAAGCGATTTCATCGTGGAATGAAATTATGGATTAGCAAAGTCTCTGAGGATGGAGAGTTTGAAGGTATAGGAAGAAAGAGGATATTTAGTGATGAAAATAGGTTAGCAAGTCTGAAGACCCAATGCTTTAACTTAAAATGACAGAAGTGAGAGTACATTTTGATTCAATATTACAGCTATGTTTCAAATAATTTAAAATATTTTAAAGGTTACTTTTCATTTACGCTTATTACAAAATATTGGCTATATTCCCCGTGTTGTATAATACATCCTTGAGCCTATCTTACATCCAATAGTTTGTATCTCCCACACCCACACCCCTATACTACCTCTCCCCCTCTCTCCCCACTGATAACCACTAGTTTGTTCTCTATATCTGTGAATTCTCTATATCTTTTCTGTTATATTCACTAGTGTGTTGCATTTTTTAAGATTCTACATATAAGTGATATCATACAGTATTTGTCTTTCTCTGACTGGTTTCACTTGGCATAATGTCCTCCAAGTCCATCCGTGTTGCTGCAAATGGCAAAATTTTGTTCCTTTTCACAGCTGAGGAGTATTCCATTGTGTGTGTGTGTGTGTGTGTGTGTGTGTGTGTGTGTGTGTGAGTATGTATGTATGTGTATATATATTTATATATATATATATATATATATACACATCTTCTTTCATGGACACTTAGGTTCCTCCCATATCTTGGCAGCTATATGTGTTTAAAATTTTATATAGTTGAATTTAAGTACTCATATTGTACATTTAGTTTATAAAATGAGTATTCCCAATTCAAAGATATAAACCTCTGGCTTTCAACTTGTCACCAGAGTCAGTGTGTCCAAAGCATTTGACAGATTCCATTAATGTGAACTTTGTTAATTTCAAATGCTATGGCCATGGCCTAGAATAAAATGTAGAAAGACATTTCACCAATAAACAAACAAACAAACAAGTAAATAAATAAATAAACCATAGAAAGGCATACTATTCAGTTGGGTAAAATTATCTAAGTAGGTGCAGCCAGGAAACCCAATAGACTATTAAATCTATGAGTGGAGAAACTATCTTCTTCATTTACTTTATCTTCAGGACGTAACACAGTTCCTGGTACATACTAGACATAATACAGTGCATTATACAGTGTAGGTGAGTTTTGGGAGCATCAGACTGGGGGGATTATTGAAGCCATTGAAAACTGATTTATTTTGTCATCCATTTGTGTAACTTAGCAGAGAACTGGACACACATTAAAAGGTCTTGACCCCATAGTTGATTTCTAAAAGCAAACTGGTACTGGAGAAAAGATAACAATCCTTTCATATTTGTCTTAACTCACCTGCTTCCTCTGCTTTCCTATATGTGCTTCCTACATTTTCTATAATCATAAATCTAACACCCCCTCATTTTCTCTCCCTAATTTTCTTCCTTCTTTCCTTAATAGTGAACTTTTAGCATTTACTTTGGCTATTTTTACCTGAAGGAAAATAACAGCCACCTAGATGGTATCTTTTTTTTTTTTAACATCTTTATTGGAGTATAATTCTTTTACAATGGTGTGTTAGTTTCTGCTTTATAACAAAGTGAATCAGCTATACATATACATATATCCTCATATCTCCTCCTTCTTGTGTCTCCCTCCCACCCTCCCTATCCCACCCCCTCTAGGTGGTCACAAAACACTGAGCTGATCTCCCTGTGCCATGTGGCTGCTTCCCACTAGCTATCGATTTTATATATGGTAGTGTGTATATGTCCATACCACTCTCTCACATCATCCCAGCTTACTGTTCCCCCTCCCTGTGTCCTCAAGTCCACTTTCTACATCTGCGTCTTTAATCCTGTCCTGCCCCTGGGTTCTTCAGAACCTTTTTTTTTTTTTTTACATTCCATATATATATGTGTTAGCATACGGTATTTGTTTTTCTCTTTCTGACTTACTTCACTCTGTATGACAGTCTCTAGGTCCATCCACCTCACTACAAATAACTCAATTTCCTTTCTTTTTATGGCTGAGTAGTATTCCATTGTATATATGTGTCACATCTTCTTTATCCATTCTTCTGTCGATGGACACTTAGGTTGCTTCCGTGTCCTGGCTATTGTAAATAGAGCTGCAATGAACATTGTGGTACATGACTCTTTTTGAATTATGGTTTTCTCGGGGTATATGCCCAGTAGTGGGATTGCTGGGTCGTATACTAGTTCTACTTTTACCTTTTTAAGGAACCTCCATACTGTTCTCCATGGTGGCTGTATCAATTTACATTCCCACCAACAGTGTATGAGTATTCCCTTGTCTCCACACCCTCTCCAGCATTTATTGTTTGTAGAATTTTTTATGATGGCCATTCTGACCGGTGTGAGATGATATCACATTGTAGTTTTGATTTGCATTTCTCTAATGATTAATGATGTTGAGCATTCTTTCATGTGTTTGTTGGCAATCTGTATATCTTCTTTGGAGAAATGTCTATTTAGGTCTTCTGCCCATTTTTGGATTGGGTTGTTTGTTTTTTAGATATTGAGCTGCATGAGTTGCTTGTAGATTCTGGAGATTAACCCTTTGTCAGTTGCTTTATTTGCAAATATTTTCTCCCATTCTGAGGGTTCTCTTCTCATCTTTTTTATGGTTTCCTTTGCTGTGCAAAAGCTTTTAAGTTTTATTAGGTCCCATTTGTTTATTTTTGTTTTTATTTCCATTTCTCTAGGAGATGGGTCAGAAAGGATCTTGCTGTGATTTATGTCATAGAGCGTTCTGCCTACGTTTTCCTCTAAGAGTTTGATAGTGTCTGGTCTTACGTTTAGGTCTTTAATCCATTTGGAGTTTATTTTTATGTATGGTGTTAGGGAGTGTTCTAATTTCATTCTTTTACATGTAGCTGTCCAGTTTTCCTAGCACCACTTATTGAAGAGGCTTTCTTTCTCCATTGTATACTTTTGCCTCTTTTATCAAAAATAATGTGACCATATGTGTGTGGGTTTATCTCTGGGCTTTCTATCCTATTCCATTGATCTATATTTCTGTTTCTGTGGTAGTACCATACTGTCTTGAAAACTGTAGCTTTGTAGTATAGTCTGAAGTCAGAAAGCCTGATTCCTCCAGCTCGGTTTTTCTTTCTCAAGATTGTTTTGGCTATTTGGGGTCTTTTGTGTTTCCATACAAATTGTGAAATTTTTTGTTCTAGTTCTGTGAAAAATGCCATTGGTAGTTTGATAGGGATTGCATTAAATCCGTAGATTGCTTTCAGTAGTATACTCATTTTCACAATGTTGATTATTCCAATCCAAGAACATGGTATATCTCTCCATCTGTTTGTATCATCTTTAATTTCTTTCATCAGTGTCTTATAGTTTTCTGCATACAGGTCTTTTGTTTCCCTAGGCAGGTTTATGCCTAGGTATTTTATTCTTTTTTTTTTTTTTTCACACACACACACTGTATTTTATTTTTACAAGAGATAGACTGACACCAAGCATTGTACATGGATGACCACAACAAAAGCAACAATGATTGCAATTACCAAACATGAAACACATAAATATAAAAACATAAATATAAAAAACATATAAATGTTTCAGACATTACATGATATTTCTAAAAATCTTATATGTTCTGGTATAATGTTATAAGTAATAATCCTAGTTATTACTTTAAAATGTATATCTCAGAAATAACTAATTTTCTTGTCAACTGCATTATTATGAACTTTCATCAAATCTTTAACCGTGGTCATTTTTAAGTCTTTTGTCATTTACAGACAGTTCTGGGTGTACTCTGATGATTTTGCAAATATGTTCCTATAAAAGGGTTTCATCTTCAAGAAATTCATGGAAAAGACTCTGACAAGTACAGGTTTCTGGTAACTGACTGTACTGCTGAACTGAATGAATAAGCATTTTCAGAACTCTAATGAAAAACTGATGAACTCATAAAAGTGCTAACAAAAGATCAAGATGAAAAAAAAATTAATTACATGGGACTGAGTGAACTGATGCGGATGAGTATAATTTTTGTGACTTTCTGTCTGAATTAAAAAAAAAATCCCACAAGGACTCAGAGGCAAAGAGTATACAAATCAATTTTCACTGCAAAGTAAAGGAGCTGTTACAGTGGAGGACTACTGGACTGAATGTCAATATTATGACATAGTATGAGTGTGTTTCATATTTTATTCTTTTTGTTGCAGTGGTAAATAGGAGTATTTCCTTAACTTCTCTTTCAGATATTTCATCATTAGTGTGTAGGAATGCAAGAGATTTCTGTGCATTAATTTTGTATCCTGGCACTTTACCAGATTCATTGATTAGCTCTAGGAGTTTTCCGGTAGCATCTTTAGGATTCTCTATGTATAGTATCATGTCATCTGCAAACAGTGACAGCTTTACTTCTTCTTTTCTGATTTGGATTCCTTTTATTTCTTTATCTTCTCTGATTGCTGTGGCTATAACTTCTGAAATTATGTTGAATAATAGTGGTGAGAGTGGACAACCTTTTCTTGTTCCTGATTGTAGAGGGAATGATTTCAGTTTTTCACCATTGAGAATGATGTTGGCTGTGGATTTGTCATATATGGCCTTTATTAGATTGAGGCAAGTTCCCTATATGCCTACTTTCTGGAGGGTTTTTAGCATAAATGGAGATCAATTTTGTTGAAAACTTTTTCTGCATCTATTGAGATGATCATATGGTTTTTCTCCTTCAATTTGGTAATATGGTGTATCACACTGATTTTTGTGTACTGAAGAATCCTTGAATTACTGGGATAAACCCCACTTGATCATGGTGTATGATCCTTTTAATGTGCTGTGGGATTCTGTTTGCTAGTATTTTGTTGAGGATTTTTACATCTATGTTCATCAGTGATATTGGCTGGTAGTTTTCTTTCTTTGTGACATCTTTGTCTGGTTTTGCTATCAGGGTGATGGTGGCCTTGTAGAATGGGTTTGGGAGTATTCCTCCTGTGTTATATTTTGGAAGAGTTTGAGAAGGATAGGTGTTAGCTCTTCTCTAAATGTGTGATAGAATTCGCCTGTGAAGCCATCTGGTCCTGGGCTTTTGTTTGTTGGCAGATTTTTAATCACAGTCTCAATTTCAGTGCTTGCGATTCGTCTGTTTCTATTTTCTATTTCTTCCTGGTTCAGTCTCGGAAGGTTGTGCTTTTCTAAGAATTTGTCCATTTCTTCCAGGTTGTCCACTTGATTGGCATATAGTTGCTTATAGTAATCTCTCATGATCCTTTGTATTTCTGCAGTGTCAGTTGTTACTTCTTTTTTATTTCTAATCCTATTGATTTGAGTCTTCTCCCTTTTTTTCTTGATCAGTCTGGCTACTGGTTTATCAATATTGTTTATCTTCTCAAAGAACCAACTTTTAATTTTATTGATCTTTGCTACTGTTTCCTTCATTTCTTTTTCATTTATTTCTGATCTGATCTTTATGATTTCTTTCCTTTTGGTAACTTGGGGTTTTTTTTTTTTTTTTTAATTTTTTTTTTTTTAATTAATTTATTTATTTATGGCTGTGTTGGGTCTTCGTTTCTGTGCGAGGGCTTTCTCCAGTTGTGGCAAGTGGGGGCCACTCTTCATCGCGGTGCGCAGGCCTCTCACTATCACGGCCTCTCTTGTTGTGGAGCACAGGCTCCAGACGCGCAGGCTCAGTAATTGTGGCTCACGGGCCCAGTTGCTCCGCGGCATGTGGGATCTTCCCAGACCAGGGCTCGAACCCGTGTGCCCTGCATTAGCAGGCAGATTCTCAACCACTGCGCCACCAGGGAAGCCCCAACTTGGGGGTTTTTTGTTCTTCTTTCTTTAATTGCTTTAGGTGTAAGGATCAGTTGTTTATTTGAGATGTTTCTCGTTTCTTGAGGTAGGATTGTGTTGCTATAAACTTGCCTCTTACAACTGCTTTTGCTGCATCCCATAGGTTTTGGGTCATTGTGTTTTCATTGTCATTTGTTTCTAGGTATTTTTTTATTTCCTCTTTGATTTCTTCAGTGATCTCTTCTTTGATCTCTTTGTTATTTAGTAGTGTATTGTTTAGCCTCCATGTGTTTGTATTTTTTACAGATTTTTTCCTGTAAGTTATATCTAGTCTCATAGTTTTGTGGTCAGAAAAATACTTCATAAGATTTCAATTTTCATAAATTTATGAAGGCTTGATTTATGACCCAAGATATGATCTATCCCGGAGAGTGTTCCATGAGCACTTGAGAAGAAAGTGTATTCTGTTGTTTTTGGATGGAATGTCCTATAAATATCAATTAAGTGCATCTTGATTAATGTATCATTTAAAGCTTGTGTTTCCTTATTTATTTTCATTTTGGATGATCTGTCCATTGGTGAAAGTGGGGTGTTAAAGTTCCCTACTATGACTGTGTTACTGTCCATTTCCCCTCTTATGGCTGTTAGCATTTGCCTTATATATTGAGGTGCTCCTATGTTGGATGCATAAATATTTACAATTGTTATATCTTCTTCTTGGGTTGATCCCTTGATCATTATGTAGTTTCCTTCTTTGTCTCTTATAATAGTCTCTATTTTAAAGTCTCTTTTGTCTGATATGAGAATTGGTACTCCAGCTTCCTTTCAATTTCCATTTGCATAGAATGTCTTTTTCCATACCCTCACTTTCAGTGGGCATGTGTCCCTAGGTCTGAAGTGGGCCTCTTGTAGACAGCAAATTTACAGTTCTTGTTTTTGTATCCATTCAGCCAGTCTATGTTTTTGGTTGGAGCATTTAACCCATTTACATTTAAGGTAATTATCAATATGTATGTTCCTATTACCATTTCCTTAACTGTTTTGGGGTTTCTTATTGTAGGTCTTTTCCTTCTCTTGTGTTTCCTGCCTAGAGAAGTTCCTTTAGCATTTGTTGTAAAGCTAGTTTTGTGGTGCTTAATTCTCTCAGCTTTTGCTTTTCTGCAAAGGTTTTAATTTCTCCATCGAATCTGAATGACATCCTTGCTGGGTAGGCTAATCTTGGTTGTAGGTTTCTCCCTTCCATCATTTTAAATATGTCCTTCCACTCCCTTCTGGCTTGCAGAGTTTCTGCTGAAAGATCAGCTGTTAACCTTATGGGGATTCCCTTGTATGTTATTTGTTGTTTTTCCCTTGCTGCTTTTAATATTTTTTCTTTGTATTTAATGTTTGATAGTTTGATTTATATGTGTCTTGGTGTGTTTCTCCTTGGATTTATCTTGTATGGGACTCTCTGTGCTTCCTGGACTTGATTGAGTATTTCCTTTCCCATAAAAGGGAATTTTTCAACTATAATCTCTTCAAATATTTTCTCAGTCCCTTTCTTTTGCTCTTCTTCTTCTGGGACCCCTCTAATTCGAATGTTGGCGTGTTTAATGTTGTTCCAGAGGTCTCGAGACTGTCCTCAATTCTTTTCACTCTTTTTTCTTTATTGTGCTCTGCAGTAGTTATTTCCACTATTTTATCTTCCAGGTCACTTATCCATTCTTCTGCCTCAGTTATTCTGTTATTGATTCCTTCTAGAGAATTTTTAATTTCATTTATTGTGTTGTTCATCACTGCTTGTTTGCTCTTTCATTCTTCTAGGTCCTTGTTAAACATTTCTTGTATTTTCTCCATTCTTTTTCCAAGATTTTGGATCATGTTTACTATCATTACTCTGAATTCTTTTTCAGGTAGACTGCCTATTTCCTCTTCATTTGATTGGTCTGGTGGGTTTTGCCTTCCTCCTTCATCTGCTGTGTATTTCTGTCTCCTCATTTTGCTTACTTTACTGTGTTTGGGGTCTCCTTTTTGCAGGCTGCAGGTTTGTAGTTCCTGTTGTTTTTGGTGTCTGCTCCCAATGGCTAATGTTGGTTCAGTGTGTTGTGTAGGTTTCCTGGTGGAGGGGATTGGTGCCTGTGTTCAGGTGGATGAGGCTGGATCTTTTCTTTTTGGTGGGCAGGACCATGTCCGGTAGTGTGTTTTGGGGTGTCTGTGACCTTTTTATGATTTTAGGCAGCCTCTCTGCTAATGGATGGGGCTGTGTTCCTGTCTTGCTAGTTGTTTGGCATAGGGTGTCCAGCACTGTAGCTTGCTGGTCGTTGAGTGGAGCTGGGTCTTAGCGTTGAGATGGAGATCTCTGGGAAAGCTTTCGCTGTTTGGTATTACATGGAGCCAGGAGGTTTCTGGTGGACCACTGTCCTGAACTCGGCCCTCCCACCTCAGAGGCACAGGCCTGACACCCGGCCAGAGCACCAAAACCCTGTCAGCCACATGGCTCAGAAGATAAGGGAGAAAAAAAGAAACAAAGAAAAAAATAAAATAAAATAAAGTTATTAAAATAAAAAATTATTAAAAATAAAAAAACAATTTTAAGTAAGTAATAAAAGAAAGAAAGAAAGAAGAGAGCAACCAAACCAATAAACAAATCCACCAATGATAACATGCACTAAAAACTATACTAAAACAAAACAAAAAAAAACGGACAGACAGAACCGTAGGACAAATGGTAAAAGCAAAGCTATACAGACAAACTCACACAAAGAAGCATACACATACACAATCACAAAAAGAGAAAAAGAAGGAAAAAATATTTTTTTTTTAAAAAAAATGAAGAGAGCAACCAAATCAGTGGACAAATCTACCAATGATAATAAACTCTAAATACTAAAGTAAGAGAAACATAAAACCAGAAACAAATTAGATGCAGAAAGCAAACCCCAAGTCTATATTTGCTCCAAAATCCACTGCCTCAATTTTGGGATGATTCATAGTCTATTCAGGTATTCCAGAGATGCAAGGTACATAAAGTTGATTGTGGAGATTTAATCCACTGCTCCTGAGGCTGCTGGGAGAGATTTCCCTTCCTCTTCTTTGTTCGCACAGCTCCCTGGGTTCAGGTTTGGATTTGGCCCTGCCTCTGCATGTAGGTCTCCTGAGGGCGTCTCTTCCCCACCCAGACAGGACAGGGTTAAAGGAGCAGCTGATTCGGGGGCTCTGGCTCACTCACGCCAGGGGGAGGGAGTGTTACGGAATGCAGGGCGAGCCTGCAGTGGCAGAGGCCAGTGTGACATTGCAACAGCCTGAGGCATGCCCTGTTTTCTTCTGGGGAAGTTGTCCCTGGATCACGGAACCCTGGCAGTGGTGGGCTGCACAGGCTCCCAGGAGGGGAGGTGTGGATAGTGACCTGTGCTTGCACACAGGCTTATTGGTGGTGGCAGCAGCAGCCTTAGCGTTTCATGCCTGTCTCTGGTGTCCACGCTGATAGCCATGGCTCGCGCCCATCTCTGCAGCTCATTTAGGTGGTGCTCTGAATCCCCTCTCCTCATGCACCCCAAAACCATGGTCTCTTGCCTCTTAGGCAGTTCCAGACTTTTTCCCGGACTCCCTCCTGGCTAGCTGTGGTGCACTAGCCCCCTTCAGGCTGTGTTCACACAGCCAACCCCAGTCAGAGCCTCAGCTCCCAGCCACAACCCACCTGGAGGGTGAGCAGACAAGTCTCTCAGACTGGTGAGTGCTGCTTGGCACTGATCCTCTGTGAGGGAATCTCTCTGCTTTGCCCTCTGCACCCCTCTTGCTGTGCTCTCCTCCGTGGCTCTGCAGCTTCCCCCACCACCACCCCACCCCCCATCTCCGCCAGTGAAGGGACTTCCTAGTGTGTGGAAACTTTTCCTCTTTCACAGCTCCCTCCCCGAGGTGCAGGTCCTCTCCCTATTCTTTTGTCTCTGTTTTTTCTTTTTTCTTTTGCCCTACCCATGTACGTGGGGAGTTTCCTGGCTTTTGGGAAGTCTGAGATCTTCTGCCAGAGTTCAGTAGGTGTTCTGTAGGAGTTGTTCCACATGTAGATGTATTTCTGATATATTTGTGGGGAGGAAGATGATCTCCACATTTTACTCCTCCACCATCTTGAAGGTCTCCCCTCTTTCTATTATATTATCTAAAGAACCACCAGTGTCATCTTTCCAAATTGTAATTGATGTCCTGCTCTAAAAATATAATGGCTCCACATTGCTCTCAGGAGCAAGTCCAAAGTCCTATAAGTTTTTTAAGTCCATGTTTAATCTGCCTTTACCTAACTCCCCATCATTATCTCATGTCCCTTTCTCTCTCCCTAACCATGTTGTTCTACTGTTGTTACCTCTTCTCAACTAGAGTCTGTGTACTAGCAGTGCCAGAAATGCTTTTTCTAACCCACTTCCCCTCTTGCAACTAGCTGGTGCTGGCTACACAAATCACAGTTGTCTTCGTAGTTCTACATGTTCATGACAGGCCGTGTTCTTTGTAACGAATATCATATATTTGTTAACAAACTTTTTTTTCCTTGTGGTATATTCTTCTTCCTCTACAGGATATACATTCCACAAGGTCAGGGATTTATCCATTTGCTTATCTCTATGTTCCCATTGTCCCTGAACATGATAAACACAATAAATATTTATTGGGAAAATAAATGAAATGATGGTTTTTGAGGAAAAAATATGCTATGAGCCACTCATAATTAGTACAATTTTAAGTGATTTTCAAGGATGAGTATCTAGGGTCATAGTGCAGAGAAAAAAATCCAATTCTTTTTCAGTCTCCCACACATGCAAGTCTGATGGTCAATATTGTGGTAAGAAAGTTAGGAAAATGAAATTTTGATTAAATGAAGTTCTCAATGTTCTCAAGTTAATGATCTTTTAAGGTTCAATGTTAAGTAAAGAACCAATTTTAACGTAACAATATTGGCATCCACCTCCACTAAATGTAACACAATCACAGGTTTTGTCCATTATATTATATAGGATTATATAACCTCATATAAATTTCCAGAATATTTACAACTTCACAATTTTAATACTGAATAATAATAATTTATTTTTTTCTTCGTTGACCTTTTATTTATTTATTTTTATTTTTTATTAAAGTATAGTTTATTTACAATGTTGTGTTAGTTTCAGGTGTACAGCAAGGTAATTCAGATATACATGTATTCTTCTTCAGATTCTTTTCCCTTATAGGTTATTACAAAATATTGAGTATAGTTCTCTGTGCTATATAGTAGGTCCTGGTTGGTTATCTATAATTATTTCTTTTTTGATGACTAGAAGTTTTAATCAGACTCTGGACCCTCAATTTGGATGTCAGAAATTGCAAACCGTGTTATACTAAACAATCACGAAAATAAAATAATTGAATGTTACTTTCAACAATGAGATTGGGACCACCCAAAGAATTTTTTTTTTTGGAAATTTCAATGAACCAGAAACTGACTGTTTCTGAAGATCCCATTCCCCCAATACCTTTTGCTGAGGTTATGGCAAAATATATAAAATAAAATTTACCATTTTATCCTCAAATTTTAAGGTTAAATAAAGATGTAATGTACAATGTAGAGACTACTTCGCTGTTCTCCAAATGTTTCTTCTCTTTCTTGTACTTAGTGTAATCGTTTATTTCCCAGCTGTGCTATTAGTTCAGTGGGGCCATATGGCTGGATGGTAACCCATGGAATACGGTGTGTGAGCGGAAGCTAGCATGCTCCTCTTCCACACTTTCTCTATACAGTACTTCCGTCCAGAGTTCCTCCATGCTTTTTCCTCATCTAGTGGTTGAATGAAAGGACTAAAAGGTCACAGAGGATTGTAAACTCACAAAAGGAAAGGATGTTGGCTTCCTGAATGATCACTTGGAAACTGAACTGACAAAACGGAGCATTTAATGCCATCACTTAATGTGGAGTGGAATTTGGAATTTTGATGGTCACAGATATAGAACCTGGCATTACCCTAACAAATACTATGTGCTCTCCATAGCACATGCAAATATTGACTGATAGGTTTTCCAAGTATTAAACTAGCGAAACATATGATGGGTGCTTTTTCTTTTGTTTGTTTTCCTCTTAATTGACCGGCTTCCGGAAGTTGATGGTAGCAGTTGAAGAGACAAATAAAATGACCCTATATTACTAATAGCAGGAAGAAAGGCTACGATGAGCAGTACATCCTTTTGGGGATGGCACAATTCTCTATGGAATGCTTGAGGCAGACCTGAGTTCACATCAGAATGTAATGATGGTTGCCATGGCAACAGGGTGGTGGCATTTATTTCTGTTGAAAATATCTGAAACACTTGCAGCACCTTTTCCAAATTGAATGCTCTACTTTGAAGTTATTTGCCCAGATTCCATTCCCTAAACTGCTACAATTCCCTGCTGAGCTCCACTCCTTACTATAAAGGGCAAAAAGCCTCAGCACACACTTGCCATGTCACTGTTCACTCATTTTTCAGCTCATTAGGAAGACTAGATGGGAATACAGAAGGATTCCTGTGACTGGGGAGAACTTGAACCATAAAGGTGATAAGGTATAAAGTGCTCCCTGTGAGAGGAAGGGAGGAAGTTACTGACTTCCTTCTGAATCACTGTATTTGGATGGATCTGATAGTGAGCTCTGCTAGGGTAACTTAATAGAAAATATACCTCACTTTCTCTTCTTAAAGAGTTAAAACAATACTCTTAGGAAGACCTGGGGGATGGGGAGATCGCTAGGTTAATGAAGCTCACCTAGAATGATTCTTTTGTAAAGCAGCCAATATTACCAGAGAAATCACTCCCTTGCTTAAAATACTTCAGTGGCTCCCCATTAAGATAAATGTTTAAATTCTTAAGAGGCTACAAATACCTTACTCACTGCTACATACTCATCTCAGGATAACCTCCCCATCTCTGCCTTTACTTCAGCTTTATTTCTTTCATTTCTCCAAAAGGTCATGCTTACTTGCATCTCATAACATTTCCATTTGCTGTTTGTACTGCATGGAATTTTCTCTGTGGACCACAGTTTGCAGTTAATTACATCTCATCCGTTAGAACAGCACTGAGACAGTGCTACCCTCAGGCTTTCCTTGCTTCCTCAACTAGGCTGAGGATCTCTTTCACATGTCTATTGTGGGTTGCATTATTTGTTTAAAATATCCTCGGTGGAACCCTTCTCTGGTGTTGCTCTTTATAGGAGGAGTGTATTTCCTTTCCCACTGATGCTTGATTTTACGATGAGGCTTGCTTTATACAATGAAATGAGAGTGAAAGTGCTGATGGCATGTTCACGAAGAGGCTTCAAGGCTGGTATAGCTAAGATAGGAGATGATCTTTTCTCCTGGATTCTGGAAAAAAAGGACATGGAGCAGAGTTGCAGCTGACCCACAAGGGACATTAATATGAGCTATAAATAAGTAATTAAACCTTTATTGTTGTAGGTCACAGACACTTGGGATATGTTTGTTATTTGAATATAATGTAATGAAAGCTGAGTAGTTCACTGTCATAGTTTACTTTTTTTTTTTTTTTAAATAAGAGGAAGTATAGCATGGTAGTATTAGACAGGCTCTAAATTCAAACTCCTATATTCGATGTCCATTCTGCCACTTGGTATTTTGTGTTCTAAGATATCACATTATTTAATGTCTTTGGCTTCTGTTACTTTACTTGTGAAATGGAGATAATACTAGTATATACCTCATAAGGTGGTGGTCGGGATTAAATGAGTTAATATTAATATTAACATTAAATGTAATTAAATATTACACCAATGTCTGGCACAGAACAAGCCCTCAGTAAGTGTTAATTATTAGTATTCATAGGACTTAGCAAGTTTTTCCATCACAAGTTTTCTATGATTATTTGATTAAGGTCTGTTTCCCCTATTAGACTGTTAGAATCCTGAGAGCAGAAACCTCACCAACTTGATTCACGTTTATATCACCAGTGACTAGCATAAACCTGACACATAATGAGCGCCTGACAAATATTTGTTCCTACAATGAATTTTTAAAAATAAATGAATAAAATAATAGCCCAAAGCTAACATCAGTCACTGTACTGAAAGGAATAAAGAATACTATTAATATTTAAAATTACTTGTAAGAGGAGTAATATTTCAAGCAATGCTAGCTTTGTCCACTGAAATTATATAAAATCTAGACTGATGGAAAAACCAGACTTTCTGGTTGAAATTTGCAGAGTAAAATTTCCTGTGGTAGATGGCACTGCTGGTCTGGTGTCAGCACCATTGCTATTCCAAAGGGCACAATTGTGTGAAATATGGGATGGCGATCATTTGTTAAGATGTTTCTCAAAAAAATACTTCAATAATGACACATCTAATTATTGAATTTTATGATGAATAAAACCAGTCCTAATATCTATATAATGCTTGTTCTCAAATTCTCCCATTGCCATGTTCTGCCTATCTTAAAGGACATTTCCTGGTACCCCACGTTGGCCATCATTTTTCATATTGTCTGATGTGACTGCAACTTCATGCCCATCCCTCTCTGATAGCACCACCATCTCCCCATTTCCCCTAACCCTCAGCCCCTGACAACTATTCTACTCTCTGTTTCTGTGAGTTTGGCTTTTTTAGATTCCACATGTGAGATCATACAGTATTTGTCTTTCACTGACTTAGTTCACTTAGTATAATGCCCTCAAGCTCTATCCATGTTGTCACAAATGGCAGGATTTCCTTCTTTTTAATGGCTGAATATAATGGAGTATATATATCACATCTTCTTTATCCATTCATATATAGACAGTCACTTAGGTTGTTTCCATATCTGGTCCGTTGTGAATAATTCTGCAATGAACATGAGAGGGCAGATATCTCTTTGAAATCCTGATTTCATTCCCTTTGAATATATATACAGAAGCAGGATTGCTGGCTCACATGGCAGTTCTATTTTTAATTTTTTGAGGAATCTTCATACTGTTTTCCACAGTGGCTGTACCAATTTACATTCCCACCAACTGGGCCCTTTTTCTCCATATCCTTACCAACACTTATTTTTTAACTTTCTGCTAACAAACAGGTGTGAGGTGATATCTCATTGTGGTTTTGATTTCTATTTCCCTGATGATTAGTGATATTGAGCATCTTTTCATATACCTATTGGCCATCTGTACGTCTTCTTTGGAAAAATGTCTATTCAGGTCCTCCGCTCATTTTTAGTTCGATTGTTTGATTTGTTGCTATGGAGTTGTATGTGTTCCTTATATATTTGGGGTGTTAACCTGTTATTAGATAGGCAGTTTGCAAATATTTTCTCCCATTCTGTATGTTGCCTTTATATTGTATTGATTGTTCCTTTTACTTTTTAGTTTGCAGAACTAAAGTGCAGAAGCTTCTTAGTTTGATGTAGTCCCACTTATCGATTTTTGCTTTTATTGCTTGTACTTTTTGTGTCATATCCAGAAATTGCTGCCAAGACCAATGTGAAGGAGTTTTTTTCCCCTGTTTTCTTCTAGGAGTTTTACAGTTTCAAATCTTATGTTTAAGTCTTTAATTCATTTTGAGATAATTTTTGTGAGTGGTGTAAGATAGGAGTCCAATTTATTTTTTGCAGGTGGTAATCCAGTTTTTCCAGCAACATTTATTGAACAGACTATCATTTCTCCATTAAGTATTCCTGACTTCTTTGTCAAATATCAGTTGAAGTGTTCATTTCTAGGCTCTCTATTCTGTTCCATTGCTTTATTATGTATTTCTTTTTGCCAGTACCATACTGTTTTCATTACTATAGCTTTGTAATAAGTTTGAAATCAGGAAGTATGATGCCTCCAGCTTTGTTCTTCTTTCTTAGGATTGCTTTGGCTAGTAGAGGCCTTCTGTGGTTCCATACAAATTTTAGAATATTTTTCTATTTCTGTGAAAAATGTCCAGACTTGTGGTTGCCAAGGAGGGGAGGTAGGGGGATGGACCGGAAATTTGGGGTTGGTAGTTGCAAACTATTACATTTAGAAGGGATAAACAACAAAGTTCTACTGTATAGTACAGGGAATTAAATCCAATCTCCTGGGATAAATCGTAATGGAAAAGAATATTAAAAAAGAATGTCTGTATGTCTATGACTGAGTCACTTTGCTATACAGCAGAGATTAGCACAACATTGTAAATCAACTATATTTCAATAAAAAAAGAATATCCAAGAGAAATCTAAATGACTGAATAAAATTTATTCAAATTATTAAAGACTATATTCATTAGATAATAGATGAGATTCATGTGATGGTAAATGTTTTTCCTTGAGTAAAGAGCAGAGACAGTTTATAACAATGAATAGAAATATTTGATTTAAACAAAGTTTAGAGGTGTAATAAGCTTTGGAGTCTAAATTTCTTGCCCTGTTATCCCTATAAATATAGATCTGACTTCCTTAGAAAAACTGGGTGCTTGTTTTCCTGTATCATATTTTCCTGTATCATATTTTTATCTCCCCAAAGAAAACTTTGATATCTCTGACATATAATACAAGCTTCCAGTGCTCCTCTTTCTGTGAGATGCTGTCTCTTATGGGCTTCATTCCATTAGTCCTGTGTGGATTGTGGGCACATTTAATCTGGGCAGGACACCAAAGGGACAAAAGCACATTCCTGAGCTTTTACATAAAGCCCTTCATTTGTCTAGCCCTGGCACCAAAGGGTGAAATATCAATTATTATAAACGCATTTTGGGCACTTAGAGGCATTACTCATTCTTCGATGTGGAATGGGAATTTGTGTTTCTAGGAGAAGAGAGGGAGTTGGCAGGTGCAATGAGAAGCACTGCAGTAAAAATATCCCTAAAAAGAGAGATGTTGTGTGTAGAGAGTGTGCGTGCAAGACCTCCTGCATTGCTTAATCCATTTCTCTTGGGTAGAGAAGCCAGTTTACATTTTCCAGTGAACCATAACCACTGATGATTGCTTTGATTTCACTGTACAGGAGGCTTAACAAACAGCCAACGGATTTACGTTTTAGTGGAAAGCATGGCATAACCTTCAGCAGAAAACCTCCTTCAGAAAGAACCAATGTACTTAGACTGCCAAATGCATTTAAGTGTTGCAACAGATTAAGAAAACAGGACATATGTGTGCCATGTTCACCAGGCTGAGTGTCCTCTGAATAATCCCCTTGGGAACAAGTCCACACACAATAGCACTCACACGCTTCTTGATCTTAGCAACATCTGCATCTCTCTAGTTGGTGCTATAGAGGTTGGAAAGAAACTATTTGATGGTAAGATTGTTTTATTCCATTTTAGGGATTTGTACCTTTAAGAGCTGTTCCTTTTTTTTTTTTTTAATAAATTTATTTATTTATTTATTTATTTTTGGCTGCGTTGAGTCTTCCTTGCTGTGCGTGGGCTTTCTCTAGTTGCAGCGAGCAGGGACTACTCTTCATTGTGGTGCTCGGGCTTCTCATTGCAGTGCCTTCTCTTGTTGCAGAGCACGGGCTCTAGGCATGCAGGCTTCAGTAGTTGTGGCACGCTGGCTCAGTAGGTGTGGCTCATGGGTTCTAGAGCACAGGCTCAGTAGTTGTGGTGCAAGGGCTTAGTTGCTCCGTGGCATGTAGGATCTTCCCGGACCAGGGATTGAACCCGTGTCCCCTGCACTGGCAGGTGGATTCTTAACCACTGCGGCACGAGTAAAGTCCCAAGAGCTGCTCCTTTTTAATTCACACATTTTGCTCTCTGTTGAGGGCAAAAGCAAGATATGCTGGGTTTTTTTTTAATTTATTTATTTATTTATTTATGGCTGTGTTGGGTCTTCGTTTCTGTGCTAGGGCTTTCTCTAGTTGTGGCAAGCAGGGGCCACTCTTCATCGCGGTGCGCGGGCCTCTCACTGTCGCGGCCTCTCCTGTTGCGGAGCACCAGCTCCAGACGCGCAGGCTCAGCAGTTGTGGCTCACAGGCCCAGTTGCTCCGCGGCATGTGGGATCCTCCCAGACCAGGGCTCGAACCCGTGTCCCCTGCATTGGCAGGCAGACTCTCAACCACTGCGCCACCAGGGAAGCCCCAAGATATGCTGTTTTAAATGATATGTGTGGATAGTACAACATATCATTAAAATATCATTTTCCCTTGTAAAATTTGAATTGCAAACAATTACAATTTTAACTGCTTTACTGAGGTATGAGTAACAAATAAAAAGCTGTAAATATTTAATTTATACAACTTGATGTTTGGAGATAGGTATACACTCTTGAAACCATCAGCACTATTAGTGCCATAAATGTATCCATCACTTACAAAAGTTTCCTCTTGCCCCCCCCTTGTGTTTTTTGTTTGTTTGTTTATATGTTTTCCCTTTTTGTGATCAGAGCACTTACTATAAGATCTAGCCTCTTCTCGAGTCTGTTGGGCCCTGATTGTCTTCAGCTAGAAATAACTCACTTACCAAAGTGGCACATTCTGGGGCAGCCTCCCCTGAACCCCACCACATCATAATAGTAGGTTTTATTTTTCAAGCAGGGATACTGCCTTTGGGGAAGTTTCAGGAAAAATTATGGGACCAAATATGATTTCTGTGGCTAGTTTCTATGTGGGTTAATAGAGAGACACATTATTTTATGCAGTATAGATGGAGGGAAGGAAGACTGAAGCAAAAAACTTGTTGGTCCTTGATTTACAAGCTTTCTCTCAAACAGGTCCTGCGAGCTTTATCCCAGCTCTATTTCATTAGTGGTTATAATTAGAAAGTAACTGTTCTCTGTTCCTATGGTATTCTGATATAAAATTTGGGGAGAGATGTGCTTTATTGATTTTATATTAGTGCAATGTATGAGACTTTTAAGAGAAAGGTTTTTTCCTTATTTGTAAATAATCTTTAAAATTATTTTTAAAGTCACTTATTGCTCACAAGCCAGCCTAGCATCTTCAACCTGTGCAGCACCGTGCGTTAGAACTTGGCCCCTGCTGTTCCATTTGTCCAGAACACATCTTCAAACCAGCTCAGGTCTTTCTCCCTTTCTTCACAATGTTGTTCAGATATCATCTGCTCAGTGAGGTCTTCCATGGTCACTCTATTCAAAGTGTCACCTCCATATCTATATTTCCTGTTCCCCTTCCTTGTTTTACTTTTCTCTCCAGAACTTAACACCTTATAGCAAAGTATATAATTTTTACATTGTTTATGTGATCTCCATCCACAAGGATGAAAGCTCCATGTGGGCAGAGGTTTTCAGCTGCTTTTTTACTAATACTAACCAGAACTTAGAACAGCCTTACATCTAATATATACATATTTGTATATATACAAATATAGCATTAAAAGCTATTAATACAAGAAAATTTGAACAATATATAAATATAACTACATATATCTTAGATTCATTTTAGTAAACTACACATAATCAGGGACTCTAATAGAAGCAATAACCAAGGATACTTGTCTAAATACTTATAATACTATGATTCCATATTTAGGGAATTATTTAAAAATTAAGAAGGCTGCATTAATTTTAAAAGGAATAATTTATCATGGATTTAGGCATCAGTTCCTGAAATCCTTCAAAATTTGTTTTGCAAGGTATATTTTAGCCTAAAGGATACTATTGCTTTCAAAATATTTTCCAAGTAACAAAAGAGGAACTTTTTTCCTTACATTTTAAAAGTGTCCATAAGAAATTATAATAGAGTTTTACCTAATTTCAATCATTAACTGAAAACTACTAAAACAAGAAAGACCAAAAGCAAAACAAAACAAAAATTACATCTTGAGAAAATAACAACATTGCAATCTCACATATTATGGACTTTTTTTTTCTCTTAGCACCATCTCTCCCACCTGTGTTTATCTGCCTGCATTTACTGGCAGTGGGTCCAGCTTCATAAGATCTGTTTTCAAAGAGATGTTAGCAATCAAACCTCATGTATGAGTTTGTTTTCCATGTTAAACCTGACTAGGAATTAATTGCCAAATAAAGGATTACATATTAATTCATCATGCATTTATTCATTCAGTATGCATGTATGTGTGTGTGTATTTAGTAAAAGCCCACTATGTACAAAACATTAGGCTTTGTGCTACCTGCAAGAAGAACAAAACACAGTCTTGGTCTTCAAGCAACTTACATGCTATGGGAGATAACAACTTGAAAATCCAAGCTGTGTGTGGCGATACCCTGATGACTCCCCTGGGGGCCTTTGTAGTATTGCTCCCTCCGTGGGGATCCCTAGAACTGTGAAGTGCACAAGTGGTCATAAGGTCTGAAAGTGTAGGATGTGATGGAAACAATTTTATCGAAGGCAGGACAGCATAAGTGTTCTTCAGGAGGTGTAATCATTGTGCCATGGGAGTAGTTAATTCTGCCTCAAAGACTGGAGGGTGGGAAGCGGGTGGCAGGAGCTGCAAATGGTGTAATGTGATTTCTTCCAAAGTCAGGAAGATTACTTGGCTTAGGTAGACTGTTACGAGTAATTGGACATAAGAAATAGAAAACATTTTACAGATCACTTCTAGTTCAATATCTTTGTTTTATTGGTCAGGAAACTGAAGCTCAGAGAGAGGAAGTGACATGCCCAAAGTTACAGAGCTAGTTAAATGCAGTATGGAATACTAATTGCATTTATTAGCTGTTACTTACTATTAGATATTATTTTCAATTTAGAATTTTCCTTTACTTTTTTCAATGAAACTCATCTTTCTCTCAATCTCTTGATTATTGAAATGGTCTTGGATCAAATATTAAAGGAATTGTAAGGTGATATAGTATGGAAGACTTTTTGGATAAGATCATGTGTTAAAAATCTACTTCAGGGAAGAAAACTATTAAAAAACAACTTTGTACAGTTTTCCTTAACTAAATGCACTTAAACTTAAGATTCTATATTTTTTAGTTTCTTCTCATGCTTTAAAAAAACTGTGACCATAGCAGGAATAGCATGTCATGGCAATACTGAAGCGGATTTATATGTTATTTAGAGATTGTGAAAAACTCTTTCTAACAAAACTAGGAATTTCTTTAAATCCTTTAAGTCTACTGTGACTAAAAGAATTAGAGTTGGAAGTTTCCTCAGCAGAACATAAATTAGAAAGTGTATGGCCTCAGTGTGCGTTCCATTTCTCATTTCACTCCTACTTTCCTCCCGACATGGTGGCTCTACTGGTAAAAACAATTTCATTTAAATACTATTTACTTAAAATTGAAAAAATGCTTGTAAAATTAAACACAATTTAAATTATCTTTTAAATTAAAAAAAAATCTGTTCTAAAGCCTTTAGATAAATAGCCACTGAATCTTGAATTTACATTTACCTATATTTGTAAAAGTTGAGAGTACTCATATTCTATAAGCACAGGAATTTAAGGGTAATGGTATAGTACCCTTATATAACCTTTATATATGTGTGTGTATATATATGTGGCTAATATATAAATAATATATATATTTTAGCCACAATGTGATAAGCATACAAAAAAATTTAAAAATGATGTTCTATACTTAATGATTTGCATTTTCCTTGGCAATTAGTTAGAAATTAGTGATTAAACTGAATTGAAAACGCCATTTGAAAAGTATTAAATGGGACAGTTAACTAATCAAATAAATTTATATACTTGAAAAAATGTTATGAATTTGGAATATGAATGATAGTAACTAAATTTTTGAAAGACTCTAGTTCTGGTAAAATGTGCTTAAAATCCAGAGGCATTATGAAAATATTAATTAAATAAAATCTTTAAATTGCTGCCATCCTAAATATAAATCTACCCCATTTATGGAATATTGGATTAACTTTAGTGCCAGGTTAATACTGTTCACTAACTTGAATCTGGATTTCCAAAAGTGTTCATTATTTTACAGCATTTATGAAGAGGAAAAGAGAATAATGTTTATGTGTGGGTATTTATTTTTCCATGGACAACAAAAGTTAAAGAGAATGAGAGGTAAAATATTAATGGTACACATACTTGAACAATGAGATTATCGTCACATTTTTCTATGCTTTAAATTTCTAAATTTTTCACTATTTTTGGTTTAGTATGTATTGTATCTGTCATTTGGAAAAACAACCATGACTTAAAAACAAACAAAACAACAACAAAACTAAAGCAAGTGATTTCTCATAAGATTCCTTGGTGGGGAAATTGGTGGGGGGTGGTGGTGGGATGAATTGGGAGACTGGGATTGACATATATACACTAATACGTATAAAATAGATAACTAATAAGAACCTGCTGTATAAAAAATAAATCAAATACAATACAAAAAAAAAAAAGATTCCTTGGTAGATTTTTTTACCTATAGGTAATATAGAACCAGATAGAAAAGGTCTGAGGGTAACTTGTAAGAGAAAAACACCACAAAATAATTAAAAATCCATAAGTACTGAAACATTTGTTGAAGATGACTAATTTAGTGGCTTAACTGTACACTGAAAAAACCGGCAATGATCCACCATGCCTTTGAGTTTTATGGAATATGGATGTACCACATGATCTTACTCTAGAGTTCGCTGTCTCCACATTATAATATAGGCCAGCTAGGAAACATAGGCAATAACTCAGCAGATGGCACTCCTATCCTTAGGTCCAGACTAAAACCAAATCTAAAGATGTTTGTTTCACACTTCAGGATAGAAATGGCACTTAAAAACATGTAAAGACTATTTATCATAATACTAACATGGATCAATGCAATCCGCATCAAAATCTCAGCAAGTCATTTTGTGGATATCAACAAACTGAGTCTAAATTTTATATGGAGTGGCAAAAGACCCAGAATAGTCAACACAATATTGAAGGAGAAGAACAAAGTTGGAGGACTGATACTACGTGACCTCAAGTTTTACTATACACCTGTAGTAGGCAGTTCAGATCAGGATGGTGGAGCTAAAGGAGCGTGGTGCTCACTTTCCCCCAAGAACACAACAAAAACGCATCTACAGGTGGAACACTCCTCACTGAAATCTAACTGGAAACTGTCAGAAGGGCTTCTGTACAACTAAGGCTGTAAGAAAGATACACACCTAATTGAGTAGGAAGGGAAGAAAGGCAATTGGGTCAGGACCTGTGCCCTTGGGAAGGGACACAGGAAAAAGGAGATAACACGGGTGGACTTCCACCCTGGGTAGTGTACAGTTTGAGCCACAGACTGGGCACCCGGATCCTGGGGCCCCACGAGAGGGAGACTATCCCCGTTGGCTGGTTGGAGGACCACTGGGCCTAACAGAAGGGCTGTGGGAAGCCTGGACTCCACTCATGAGGGGCCTACATGCTAGCTTGCCCCCGAGGCAGGGTGGAGAGGTCTGTTCTGAAGGCTACTGTATTTCCAGCAACTACTTCTCTGTGTATCCCAGTCTGAGCTGAGCAAACACTTCGGCCCCACTCACTCCACGTCACAGAGCAGCACTAGATCTGGGGTGGCTATGACAGGGAAAAAGACTGGACCATGGGACGCAAAAGTGACCCGGTCCTGAGACAGAGCCTGAGTGGGACAGTGGCCATGGTCGGTGCTTATTCAAGCAGTGTCTCAGAAGCAGCCCAGATCTCTGACGGCGGCCGCACAACCACAGCTCCCCTCCTGAGGCATGCTGAGAGCCCACGTGGGCCCTGCCCACACTGCAAAGCAGCTCTACAATGGGGCAGGGGCAGCAGAGGTTGGGGTCAGCGATCAGCTGTGTTGGACAAAGGGGACCTGCATCCAAGGATACATCTGAGAGAAGGCACCAGTGCCTGCACACTGAACCTCTGTCTATGGCTGACACAAGCCGAGAACCTGCAGGGGCCCCACTTACTGCAGCACTACCCTCGCCGGGGCAAAGGTCCCGGTGCTGGGAGAGGGGAAAACACACAGTTCAAGGGAACAGAGCCTGCTTGGGCTTCAGACCGCACCCTGATAGGGTGGTGATAGTCACTGAGCAGAGAGGAAGTCCCACCTCACACCTGGCTCCAGCTCTAGCCCCTCCACCTCCAACGCCACCTCCTACCAAGGTGATAGCTCTAGCACACCCTGAGGAAAGATGTGACTTGCATCCACATCAAATCCAGCTCTCCCACCAAAGGCACTGGGCACACACGGTCTGTACAGGGACGCTCCCACATAGGACACACATTCAAGACCACAGTAAGTAGCTGTTTCACTCAAATTCACAGATGCAGAGAAAGTTAAGCAAAATGAAAAGGCAGAGGAACTACTCTCAATTGAACAAGCATGAGAAAACTCCTGGAAAAAAATAAATAATGAAACAGAAATAAACAATTTACCAGATAAATAATTCAAAGCATTGGGAATTAAAATATTAACTGAATTAGGGAAAATAAGTGATGTAATCAGTGAATACTTTAACAAGAAACTAGAAAATAAAAAAGACCCAATCAGAAATGAAGAATTCAATAGCTGAAATAAAAAACACACTAGAAGGAATGAATAGCAGACCAAGTGATACACTTTGCTTGATTCCCAGAACAGCAACGCTGTAAAATGGTCTCAGTAACTACACATTTTAATCTGGGAGCACTCCAGTATTGTTTCTGGATTGGTGCTTGCTGACATTCTGTCTGCCCCTAATTTTACTTTACACCTAGTGTAAAGAGAAACATGGCATTGTCACTTTGCTAAAATGCCGTTTCTTAAGAAAGACAGAATTTTCTTGATCAAACTGTGGAAAACAGGCTCCACCCAAGTTATATCACTCCGGGAAATTGTAATATATATTTATAAACTGTAACTCCCATCATCAATAATGTGGAGGTATTGTCTGTCTCAGGCACTGCTTAAACCCCAGTGTTTAGAACAGTGCCTGAATGAATGAATGAACCTGTGAATGCAAAACAGAATAAAGGAGGCTAAGAGAAACGTATTTTTAAGGAATTTATCCAAAGACTCACAACTTATAAGTTGTACAACCATAATTTTAACTACAGATTTCAGTCCAAACCCTGTGGGCATTCCACTGGGCCAACTGTTTCCGTCTTGCTTCCAACGGTTAATGTCACCATGTCCGTGGAGAGCAGCATAATGTAGTAGTAGTTTGAGCCATATGGAATTTCCTTTCTGAGTTGAGTGCCATTTAATCTATAACATGAAGTATATAAAGGAGTCACTCTGCTAATAGGTACGCTATGTTATGCAGAAGAATCAGTAGGTTCAAGGGCCCATATGTCAGGGAAGAGTACGGATTATTCTAGAAACTGACAAAAGGCCAACATAGTTGGAATTTGAGTGACTGACAAGGAAAGTGTTTGAAATGAGACTAAAGAGTAGGCAAAGTCTAGATCCTACATGGTCCTGTAGGTTATATAAAGGAATTCAGATTTTATTCTAAGCACAGCAGGAAGCCACTGCTTTTAAGTTAGAAGAGTGATCTAATGTGAGTTTTTGAACAGTCACTCTGGCTATTGCATAGAGAAAGAACTAAGAATGGGTGAAATCTACACACATGCACTACACCTTCACACCCCACATGCCACCTGTGGAAGGGTGTAAAGGATGGGGAAAGAGTATTTTGCACAGCATTAGGTACATGGTGACAGTGGAGTTTATGATAGCATTCCACGTCTCTGAACACCAGATATAGGCGTGTCTCCCTCTCTCTCTGTCCAAGCTGCCTGCCCCTGCAGCAGTATGAGAAATCTCATGGGGAACGGGACCCTACCCTACAGATGGCAACTCTGATATGAATGGAACACTAAACTAGATATAATTTCATATGCAAAACATTCAGTGCGTAACAACTTACATATTTTCTATTGTTAAGGTGCATTTTATTCCTGAATGCTATCCAATTGTTAACGATGGTTTTCTTTAATTTTTTTCTATGGCCAGGTAATTCTTACCTCTAATTTTTTTTCTTTTTTTTTTTTTTTTACCAGCTCTCTGTTTTCTTTTATTTTCTAGGATAAAATTCAGGCATTTAAAGTTGCTCATGGAAAAGGGAACCTTCCTACACCGTTGCTGGCAATGTAAATTGGTGCAGCCATTATGGAGAATAGTATGGAGGTTCCTTAAGAAACTAAAAATAGAGCTACCATATGACCCAGCAATCCCACCCCTGAGCATATATCCAGAGAAAACCATAATTCAAAAAGAAACATTCACCCCAATGTTCATAGCAGCCCTATTCACAACAGCCAAGACATGGAAGCAACCTAAATGCCCATCAACAGATGAATGGATAAAGAAGATGTGGTGCATATATACAATGGAATAATATTCAGCCATTAAAAAGAATGAAATATGCCATTTGCAGCTACATGGATGGACCTAGAGATTATCACACTAAGTGAAGTAATTCAGAGAAAGACAAATACCATATGATATCACTTATATGTAGAATCTAGAATATGACACTAATGAACTTATCTACAAAACAGAAACAGACTCATAGACAAAGAGAATAGACTTGTGTTTGCCAAGGGGTGGAGTGGGTGGGGAAGGGACGGACTGGGAATTTGGGATTAGCAGATGCAAACTATTATATATAGAATTGAGAAACAACAAGGTCCTACTGTGTAGCACAGGAAACTATATTCAATATCCTGTCATAAACCATAATGGAAAAGAATATGAAAAATAATATATATATGTACAACTACTTTGCTGTACCGCAGAAATTAACACATTATAAATCAACTATACTTCAGTAAAATAAATTTTTTAAAAAAGTTCCTCATGATCTGGTCCCTGTACCTTTCTCTATTCTCACCTTTATAAGCAATTCCCGTTCATCCATCACATACATACAAACATGCATACACACATACTTTGTGCTGAAGCAGTAATGAATATAGTCTTTGCAGTCTATGATTTTTTCCCATGCTTTTATATCTTTTGGGATGTTTGCTTTTTGATTTGACAAACTTGTATTCAATCTCAAAAGCTCATTTGCTGTCGTATTCCCAGAAAGCCATCCCTGGTACTCCTTTAACTGGAGGCAGTTATACTTTTCTTTAAATTTTCTCTACACCTTATTTATGGATATATTAATGAATTCACTTATCAAATTGGTATTTATTTATTATCAGAATGAATTTCCTGTTAAGGGATTACTTTTCATTTGTTTTATGCTTCTTGTGTCTAGCAGCATTGGGCTTGAGGCAGTTTGGCCATTCAAGGAATATGTTCTAGATTGAATTCTACTTTTCATCTATACAGATATTCTGAATAACTACTATGCATGTGCAAATAAAGTAAATTCAGATTATGAAGTAAAAGTGGAAACCAGGATAATTATTATTAGTCATTTGTCCAGTCCCCCTTGCAAAAAAGTATTGCAACTTGACAAAAGGAAACACAACATAAATTCTTAGTGAGATTGCAAACGTTCTTAGGCATTTTATTTTTTTTTCTTCGTGGTTTTGGAAGTCTATATTTATGAAAGAGATAATGAAGAATAAAGGATAAATTAAAAGTCCAAAACAAGCTTTACTATTTTAAAAAACTGAACTTGGAAGAAATATGTCAGTATACTATGGATACCACCTTTTTACGGTTATGATTTAAAGCACTTTAAAAATAATGTTTCCACTGAAGGCCTCTACCACAATTTATAAAGGTTTTTGGTCTTTACTCTTTTGTTCAGAATGCTGCTGACCTTTGAAATTCAAGGAACTGGGAGGGAATCAGTATTTATTATTTGAGGTGGCAGTGCACAACCCGGCTGATTTTAGCTCTGACAAAAGAGATCAGAGCTTGTGAAGGTACAGGAAAAGTTAAAAAAACAACCAAACCAAACAAACAAACAAAAAACCTCATCCATTCATAATCCTGGTAATAATAGAATATAACATACTTTCTAGACTCAAGATCCCAGAAATTAAAAAAGAGAATACGTTTGCCATAAAGAAGAGGTTTAGGTGGATAGAGTTTTCTGTTGAATGTTATTTCTTCCTCAGATTTCCTCGCCTCCTTTCACAAGGCCACTGGAATGTCTAAAAATAATATAAATAAAAATTATGTTCTAATGAATTAATTACTTCAGAAAAAGAATCACAGACCTCACATGGTTATGTGAATTCCACTAGATTCTAGATATTCGTGGGCGGGATCTTTGTTTATATCTTGTTCCCCCTATAGATCCTGTACCTAAAATAGCAGAACAAAGTGGAATCTCAGTATTTGTTGGACTAATGAATGATATATTGAACACCCAACTTAAATATAAATGGAGATAACTCTATTCTTTCCAATGGTCATGCAAATATATACATATATATGTATACATATATATTTTTTAAAGTTTTTTTGTTTTGTTTTTTAAATTTATTTTATTGAAGTATAGCTAATTTACAATGTTGTCTTAATTTATATTGCACAGCAAAGTGATTCAGTTATATATATTTATACATTCTTTTTCATATTCTTTTCCATTAAGGTTTATCACAGGATACTGAATAGAACTCCCTGTGCTATACAGTACGACCTTGTTGTTTATCCATGCTATATATTTATAATAGTTTGCATCTGCTAATTCCAAACTCCCAGTCCATCCCCCCACCATCAGTTGAATGATTCTTATCTCATCCCCCACATCTACTTTGTCACCAAATCTTGACTATGTCTTCCCGTTTCCATTGCTACCTTCTTCTTAACTCATCATCTCTCCACTGTAGGTCCTCCAACTGAACCTTTTCTTCCTACTGCTGAAAGAGTGTTTTTATTGAAAACAGCTCAGATATTTCTCTTACCCAATCCTCTGATTGTTAAGTTTTGCCACATTTTGTTCTATCGCCCAACCTATATATAAATATATAGCTATTATCTTTCATCTTTTCCTAAACTTTTCAAGAGTAAGATGTAGGCAGAATGTCCCCTCACTCCAAACAATACAGTATTTATGTTCCCTAAACAAGGATACTTTCTCGAATAAAAATCATATAACCCTCCCTCAATTTAAGTTCCTCAATCAGGAACCTAAAATTGGTACAAAATTCAAGCCCACATTCCCATTCAAATTTTATCAGCTGCCACAATTATGACTCCTTTCCCATTCTGGTTCTCACTCTTATCCAAGATACCATAGTGCACTAAATTGTCAGGTCTCTTCTGATTCCTCCATCCTGAATCAGTTCCTCAGTATTTTCATGTCTTTTTGTCTTTGATGGGTTTAAAGGGGACAGGTCTTAAACTCTATAGCATGACCCTCAACCTGGGTCCACCTGATGATTCTTCATGTCCTGACGGAGGTCATGCATTTTTGGTAGGAATTCCACAGAAATGATGTTACACACTTCTTGGTGCATCACTTCAGGAGACACTTGATGTGTAACAATCCTTCCTTTGGTCACTTTAACTACCTGGTAATACTGGCCTCTGCCAAGTTCTTCCCCTTTACAGTCATCATTTCCCCAGTTTAATTGATTAGTATTATATTGTAGGAAAATATTTAAAAATAATTCCATAAACCCATTCATCAAACTACCACCAAATAATTTTGGTATCCATTAACAGCATCTTCTTAATTAACCATGATTTCTGATGTTTGCCAAATGGCAATTCTCTATTTCCATTATCCCTACAAAATTTGTTGGCAATCTATTGTAAGGAAGAATTTTATCTCTACATAGGTTTATTTATATAGCTATAACATAATATATAGGCTATCTATAATAGAACCCACAATTCTATTCATTCATTCATTCATATATTCTATCAGTATAATATCATGAGTTAACATCTTATTCAATGGGGTTGCAATCTATAATTATTGTTATTTATTTTGATGCCAAAATCATCCCAAACGGTCTCCTATGTGCTTTAGACACGTCCCAACATTCATTAATTACATTAATTACATTAATTACATTAATTTCAGGTACAATATGATGTTCAAGGCTTACCTCATCCTTTCCCTGCCTAGTCCTAGGAATAGTTAGTTCTTCAGGAAGCCCTGGTTCCTTTTAGTGAAGACATCATTTAGATGTCTTGGCACTCACTGTACTCATTGTTATAAGATTGCTGTTGCCCTATTAATTAATGGGCAGAGCTTGGAAATATATGTATATGATTCCATATACAACTACGATTACTTATATGTATAGTTGTATGTATATGTTACAAAATCATGAGTCCATAGTGAAATCTCCAGTTTTAGTCTAACACTTCATGCTTCTTTTCATGCTTTACTTTTCTTTGTTAATATCTTCTTTTGCTTCCAGAGGCTTCATATTATTCTCAATGCATGTATTTATTTGCTCAATGTAACCACACTCTAGCCATGCAGGTCATCTCTTCTGTCATCTCCAACCTTCTCACATCACTCCCATTCTTGGGCATCAAGTCTTCCAGTCTGCTGAGCAATGTGTATCTCTAGCCCTTCCCCAGTACCCTGCCTCCCTGGTCACCATCAATCCTACCATCCCACAGCTCCATGCGGTTTTGCAACTCCCTCTCCCCTCACCACCTCACATGCTAAGTGACATATGTTCTCCTTTACACAGGGAAGAGAAGGAAAAGAAAAACTACACATGAATTTTTAATAGCATTTTTGTCCACTAATGAGTACTTCACAAAAGATTCATCATAGCTCACACTGTACATTCTTAGAATACCAACAGAAAGAGAAAGGAAAAGAAGAGGGAAAAAAAACATAGCTCTTTCTGTTTGCTTTTGGGGTTATATATGTAAATTTGAGTCAACTAAAGAAATAATTCTACAGTGGTACCTAAGACTTTGTCTCTTTGCAGTTCTATCCCCAGGGGAAAAAATTAAATTAAATTAAAAGGTGTTTATTTTAGAATTCAAGAACTCTATCACTTGTAAACCCTGAAATTAGAATAAAAAAGGTTGTGGTGCAACACTAATTATATAAACAATTCTAAGTTTCTTTATAGAGAATACTCACGTAAAATCTTATGATTTTAATTCAATAAAGGCAACTATATATATTATATGCAAAGAACAGCCCTTATATAAGACCATATGTAGGTAGGTCATATTTACTGTCACTATTCAACAATAGTTTTATAAGTTCTCAGAAGTATCAAATTCTTCCACTTTCACTATACCACGCAACTGACTTTAAGACAACATAAAATTACACTTAGAGTATTTTGCTCCTCTCTTCCAAAAATACACAGTATTGTGATAATATCTTGATGGATGACTTGAGCCATAAACAATAAAATATCCCATGTCTAGAAAACATCCTGACTACAGACCTACAAAATTAGTAAGAATCATGAAATCTCACAGATCCTGAGATGAAATCAGTTTATGGAATGATGATTCTTAGAGAGCATTTAATCCAATG
The DNA here is from genome assembly GCF_949987535.1 of Balaenoptera acutorostrata. NCBI lineage: Eukaryota > Metazoa > Chordata > Mammalia > Artiodactyla > Balaenopteridae > Balaenoptera > Balaenoptera acutorostrata. The sequence continues at coordinate 148,062,800 of NC_080065.1, forward strand.
CCTGAACTTCACAATAAGGGCTAATCATTGGGGGATTATACTACTTCACACAACAGGAAGCTTACTGTCAATAACTGTAAAGGGTCTGAGATTTTGCTCTACCTGTAAAAAAACTGGCCTGTAACAGTTTCATGAATGCAAGTGAACACAAGACTCTGGGTCAGAAACAGAAGGCTTTATTAATCACAGCAATAACACGGGCCACAGTATCAGCTTTTGCACCACTCCCATGAGTCCCACTTCCACAGGGAAAATCAAAGGGCTGGGTGATGCCTGTTCATAAAGTTGGTTGCATTACAGGAGAGAAATTCTAAGCTTAGGAAACCAGAATCTTTTTTAACAGGCTGTAATCTTGCCTAAGCTTTATCTTAGAGGTAAATATTATCTTCATCATACTGAAAAGTAAACAAACCAGCTCTTTGTTGCAGAAGGAGACTCAATTTCTATCTTCCAAGCCTGTTCATTATACAAACATCCTTGAAAAATTAATAAGAAACAAAGGCTGTCAGTACCACTGCTTGCAAGATAGGCAGAAATGCAGGAGACCCATGGGAAATTGTCTCTCAAAGCTTAGCTTCAGGTTGATTCCAGGATGGCTCTAGCAAGTCAGCAATAGCATCATGGACCCAGGGCCCAGAGAACTTTTGTTCTCTGTTATCCTTAGCAAGTTGATGTTTTTACTCATGGTTGTAAGATGTTTACAGCAGTTTCTTGGTATCATATTGATGTCTGGCCTGATATAGTGAAAAAGAGATGTTTCTACTCTTGCTTCTCTTTTACTGGTGAAGCCACATTGACAGATTTACATGCCTGTTCTTTTGGTCAAGATTGGGTCGCTCATTCATGCCTAATTAATGACTGCCAAGGGGTAGAAGACCATCAGAATTCTTCCCCTCTATTTTCTTTTGATTCATATGAAGGGGAACATCCAATCAAATGGAGATTCTGCAGCAAAGAAATAGGCAGATGGGGCAACCAACTGAGACTGCCAGGCTCCTGGATTCCAGGAACATTTCTACTTCTCTGCTTTATAAATTTTAAACTTTTTTTTTTTCAGTGCAAAGGAGGAATATGGTCTTTCTCTTCCATATAGAATAATAGGATATAAGCAATTGCAAAGTTTTTACATTTTGGGAAAATCATAATGGTGGAGCTAAGCAGAACACACACTTTCATCCTATTATCTGAGAGTCTGTGATTCTTACTCAATTTATGAGATTGTAATTCAGAGATTTCCTTTTTTTTACCCTGAGGATTAGAGACAATGAATATCAATGTTACTACACCTTTAAGGAACACTTCGCAAGCTTCTATTCCGAAGTGTTTCTTCTTATTTACAACTTGAAAAAAATATGAGTAGGATTGCTCTTAAAAATTGAATTTTCTTAAATTCCTTTGAGAGCTTATCATTATTATCTTCATCAAGAAGTCATCTCCTGAATTACCAGAGAGCCAATTAGCATGATTATGAGAGCAATTTATATTTGAATGGTACCTAAATATGTATTTTATGGAAGGAAAGTGAAAAATATCTATTTGATTAATTTAATTACTAAAGGTGAAATTCAAGAAAAGAGAGTACTTTCCTTCCACTAGATTGGCTTTTCTTTTCCCCTAGGCTAAACTTTTACATCCAAGAGCTCTCAAACATGCACCCTGCTGTGATGTAATGGAATCTTATGAAACTGGATTACCAAGTACTTCTAGAAACCTAGGGAAGATTCTTTAATCTTTTAACTGGTGGAAGCTTAACTGAATATAATAAAGGCCTTTTTTAAATTATTATTATTTGAAGGAATGTGTTCTCATGTCTCCCTTCTTTAAGAGAAGTAATTACATACAGTGTTCTACCTAGTTTTTAAAATCTGATTTGAAATATGTCACATTTAGTTTCTAAATGGAGGACGCTTCAGTCTTTGATTTCTGACACTGGTTCAAATGTTGTTTCTTTAGTTGGTTTTAGTTAGTTTTTTTTTTTTCTTTTTTTAAACCAGGATTGTACCTTCTATCAAAAATTCAGGAAAATAAATGTATCCTAGTTCATACATACACCAGTCTACATGGTAGAAGGGGCAAAACTAGAGTCCTGGACCAGGGCTTTCCCCCTAGAATAAGTTGCCTGGGAGCACTTCACATAGTAATAAATTTGAAGTAAGGTTCAGGAAGCCCTAGTTAGCCTCTATTACTCTGTGACATTGGAAAATTTGCTTAACTGCCCTGGGATCTTTCTTTCCTTATTGTGAAGTTCAGGTACTGGATTAAATGCTCTCTAAGAATCATCATTGCATAAGCTGATTCATCTCAAGATCTGTGGGATTTCATGATTTTTACTAATTTTATAAAACTGTAGTCAGGATGTTTTCTAGACACAGGGAAATGCCTTTAATCCTTGAAAATTTTTGTTTTCTAAATGTTTTAAAGGTTCAGTTCCATGATTTTTATCTCATTGTTTTCTTTTCCATTTGTGAAAAACAAACACTAAGCTTCCTGGCTCTTTATCTTCCTAATTTCCAAATTATCTAAATATTATTGTCTTTTTTTCTCATTGAATATATTTCTCTTATGGAAATAAAGAGATGAATTTAATTGATATAAAAGAGAAGCTTCTACCATGTGCAATAATGTCCTCTTCTTCTGAATTTGTGCTCTAGGACATCAGTAAAACTTTTAATAGAATAATGATAATAAAGCAGAGGTAGTGAACACCACAAGCCATGCCATATTCTCTTTGAGAACTAGGTGGAGTCCATATAAAAATAAACGAAACATAAGGAGACTATGTTCTTATATTATGTTCAATAAGTAGGCTACTTTCTTGAAATATATGTCTAATCTACCTAATCATTATTTTCTAGTTAAACTATTTATTTATTTATTAAGTCCACTGGGTATGCAACAGCATGATGCAATTTTCCACTCACTCAGCCTCTGCCATAATCTGATGGAGGCAGTGTTGCTTTCTGCCAAAAGCTTTGTGAGTAGTGGTTCTTGGATACATACTCTTGCATGAGGGTATGTATTTCATGAACTCAAAAGGAAAAAGTTTCCTAAGGGAATAATGTCAGAGGTAGAACTCTTTTTAAAGGAAGATAGATGGTAGGCGAAAGCAGCACTGATGAACCTGAGTTCTACTTCTTCACATGCTGACTGATTTCTCCCAGAAATCTAGCTGGCAGGGTGGATGGAGGTGATGAGAGTTGTGGATGGGATATAAATAATTGCAACATTGTTGTTTTAATTTTAGAAAGGCTAAGGGATCCTAAAAATGTTATTGTCTCCCAAGGAAATAATCATTTTCTCTGAAATTGGGACTGTGCAGATTTTTGTTGATGCTGTGGTCACTGGTTCATTAGCTTAAATAGTACTACTTCAGTGAAAAAACCCCTGGCTTCAGTCACAATGCTCAAATGCCACAGTGGCCTGTTTCTCAGCATCTTCTCAATACCAGGAATGGTGAGCCCTGGAAAAATGGAAGTCTCCTTGACTACAGATATGAAGAGATGCGTAGATTCTGCGCTCCTATCCTGGGATCACGGGAGGTCTGCAAAGTGGCAGAGAAATCAAACCCATCTTCAGCATGGAGCAAGCTGAGTGTTAGTGGGAGAACCAGTTTAGATCAAATAAGCATCAGCATTTTGTGCTCTTAAAAAAGAAAAAAAAGTGGTTCTTTAAAAAAATTGGAGAATGGAATTTTTTTAAAACTTTTATTTCATAGAATCAGTTTCCTCAAACATGGGATTTGTATTGGTAAAATGAGTCAGCATGCCTTTTTCTCCTATGACTGTTGGTTAGGTTCATGGAACTGGCATTGCTCCATGAATAAATACTAGTGGCCTGTTACTAGCCCGTCAAAGAAGTTACTACTGCAGCGGTTTGTCCCCTCTTGATATCTGCTCTGGACCATTCCAGTAGATTCCAACTTGGCTTTCTAATATCTAGTTTCGTACTCCACCTCACTTACCTCCTCAAATTAGCCTCTCTTATGCATTCTTCACAGTGATGTCAGAGAGGTCTTTCAAGAACACAAATTTGATCATGTTTCTTTTTGCCTAAAATTGCTTAAGAGTGCCACATTGCCTAGAATATAAAGCCTAAGTTCCTTAGATTTGCATTAAAAGTCTTTCACAGTTTTGCCTTTGTCTACCTCTCTAAATGTGTAATTCTGTCCCAGGACCAGGTATCTACTTAAAGGCCAACTCACTTTTATTCTCTAGCTATGGCAAAGATGCTGAAGTTCTTGGGAAACACCATACTGCTGTCTCTTTTCACTTACTACATTTTCTACCCATCTTGTATTTCCATTTCTTCTCTACTTGCAAAATTCCTATTCAACCCTCAAAACTTAAGTGAGCTTCTTTTGGAAAAACTTCCACGACATACTCAGAGTCAAACATTCTCTCTTTTCCCACATCCTCAACATTCGCACAGTAGCCGGTACATGGTAATTTTTTTTTTTTTAATTTTTATTTACTTATTTATTTATTTATGGCTGTGTTGGGTCTTCGTTTCTGTGCGAGGGCTTTCTCCAGTTGCGGCAAGCGGGCGCCACTCTTCATCGCGGTGCGCGGGCCTCTCACTATCGCGGCTTCTCTTGTTGCGGAGCACAGGCTCTAGACGCGCAGGCTCAGCAACTGTGGCTCACGGGCCTAGTTGCTCCGCGGCATGTGGGGTCTTCCCAGACCAGGGCTCGAACCCGTGTCCCCTGCATTGGCAGGCAGATTCTCAACCACTGCGCCACCAGGGAAGCCCGGTAATTTCTTAATAGTTGTTTTATTTATGTATGTAATGTTTATGACAGTAATTTTCAGGATCTTTAATAAACAAATGTGCCTGCAATCCTTTAAGAGGAGTGTGGAACGTACAGGGTGTATCAGGAGTTGCATCCAATTGCTGGTAACAGAGACCTGGTTGGAATGGCTTAAACACATTAGGGTTTTATATTCTCACTGAAATCAAGATAAGATTGTGGTAGTGTCACAAAGTAAACTGAAGTTTCATTTATAGAGTTTTGTAGAAAAGAAAAAACTCTGGCAGTTTTTCTTTTTGTAATGCGAGTGCGTGATTTAAAATCTGCCTAGGCATCCATTTCAATGATGGCTATCTGGAATGAACACAATGCCAACCACAGGGCCAGATAAAGAGCCAGGCCATGCCCCCTACCCGCTTTGTTTTAGAGGTATTGGTTAATTTCAATAACCGGCTATTTGGGACATTGTTTTTCTCTTCCTGTGCCTTAAATTTCCACATTTAGGTTTTAAATTCACCAATACAGAATGAGCCTTTGAAACCATAGGCCCTCACCCTAGACCCCAATCAAGCTGAACTCCAAGTGCGCTGGCGCTCTCTCTCTCTCTCTCTCTCTCTGAGACCTGCCGTGGGGCCCTAAATGTGCCATGTAATTTCCACGACTTGTAAGTAACAAACATTTTTTTCCCCCTAAGTTTCCTGATGGTTATTGCTGGGGGTGTCTTGCGTAGGGAAGCAAAAGTGGCACCCCAGCGTGTGTCTCTTTGACATGAGGATATTTTAGGTTGATTATTTTTAAGAGAAAGAAGACTCAGGAAGTCTTTCTTTCTACTTCACCCTTAGCTGCCTAAAGAATTAGATAAAAGGGGCTGCAACAGGAATGGAACTATCACCAAAGATATCTACCAAGAACCGGGCTATGTGGGGAGAAGGAACTTGGCAGGGCCTGGAGAGTCCTTGGCAAAGTCCTGCCTGTGTCCCATTGTCTCTGCGTGGCCCAGCAAACATTTGTTTATCAAACATTTGTTTTTCCATCTCCATGTGAATCGCCTTCCTTCCCTGTGAAGTCCCAATCCAATACCCTCAAAGTTCCCTTTTGTCTTTAGCTGTAAATAGATGGTGTTTAAGGTGAGGGCTTTGGCCATTTTAGTGAGTTACTTGGTTTTCCTGCGTCTCTTGCATGTGAGAGACCCAGGAAATGAAATTAAAATTATTAAATTTTTTGCTCATTTTTCTCCTGTTAATCTGTCCCATGTCAATTTAATTCTTAGACCAGCCAGAAGAACCTGGAAGGGTAGAGGAAAGTTTTTTCCTCCCGCACACTTGCAGTCATAATAAGAACCACAAGGGCTGGTCCAGCCACAACCCTGGTTATCAGTAGGCTGAGACTGGCACAAAACAGTGCTATCATGCTAACTTCTTGGATTTTATCCTAAAAACAACCCAATGTCACACGAGTGTGAACTACTGGAACTCCAGCCATCACATATAACTACCAACCAGAAAAGTAAAACAAGAAAATGGTAAAATGGATCCCTTCCAATCTTACTTACAGCCCTCTCTGAAGAACTTTTCTCATAACACAATCCAAAATTAGATTTACATTTCATTGGCCTCCTCAGTGAAATAGAGGCTGGGAAATATAGTCACCTGGTTTTAATATATATATATATATTACCCTAGTTCTACTCCTTCTTCAAATAAAACATAAAAAACGGTGTTCTGTTACTAAGAAGGAAGAGATGTGGATAAATAAATTCTGCTAGAGGTGTTTCAAACTATGAAACCCTAATTTCATAAAACACTAGCATTTCTAGAAACGTGCATTCTTTGCAACACAGTTTCGGAAACAATGGTCTAGATAATCTCTTTTAAACATTTTTCCCAGTGTAAAAACATGTCATTAATTACTAGGTACCCTAGGAGTGAATTTCAGATCCCCTCAGATTTGATATTCTACTCTTCTATTAGATCAAAACATGCCTTTTTAGTTAAGATAAATTTTTGTGTTCCCTTTGGCTCTGTGCATTTGTGAAGCATTTTCTCTAGGATGATAATGATCTTTTCTCTTTAGAGATATTTTCCAGAAACGCATCATTTTTCTTCCAAAGGACCATAGTCTAGAAGCACCTGGAATAAAGCATGGGTCAGCTATTTTCTTATGCTAGATGATCAGTTTTGGCACTTCTGCCCATCTTATTATGTAGACAATCTGTTGTCTGCTATGGCATCCACTGGAAGAAAAAATGTTATGTGCTGTATTTCAGCTGCTGTATAGAGCCAGGCTTTTCAAACAATGCAGATAAAAACCACCAATCATCTTGTCCCATGACTGAACCTAACAATCGCTGGGATACTACAATTCTCTACCAACTGATGACAAAGCTGCCTGCTTTATAAGGGAAGAAACATCTGCAGCATAAAAGATGCTGCATTAAAATACAGGCTGCTTATTCTGCAAAGATCCTGGCTCTGGAGCCGGATTGTTCCAAGGTTCAAATCCTGGCTCAGGCATTGGGTAGACGGAAAAATCTCAAGCAAAGAGCTTTTACCTCTATGAGCCTGAATTTCCATCTCTGAAAGGAGCATCAAAGCATTTTGCAGAGTAATTTCAAGGTTTAGAAAAAAGCCAGTAAAGCATTGAGCATGGTTCTTGGCACACGTGCTCCTCCATAATTTGTTGTTTTCCTTGTCTTCTTATTCATTCCCCATCCCTTCTCATCCTTTTCCTCATCTTTAGATTATTTTTAGTAGCAGTAGAAGTATTAGTGTTTTAGTAGTAATAGAAAGTTAGTTGCAAATATACTTCATCCTGTTCTACAAACATTTCCAGGTAAAGGCTTTTTTTTTCTCATTTTTTTTCACACTCCATACACCTGCATTCCACTGTGCAAATGTATTCCTTATTTTCAGAAAACTCATGGCATCAATAGACTTTGTGACTTTTTAAAAATAATGAGGAACGTGAGCAAATTTAACTTCACAAAGGAACAGAAACAGCATCTATCCCACCTGACTGCCTACTGTAGTCTATAATTTTCAGCAAGATCTGGCTCCTGCACAAATGGCTCAATTCATCCAGGATCCCTTTTCTAATCACTCATTATGTTCCAGCCACACTGCCTTTCCTTCTGTTTTTCAAGCTTCAGTGTTTACTCTTGCTGCTTCTCACTCTCTCCCTCTATCTCTTTTTCCCTCCTTCTCACTCTCTCTCCCTCTCCTTTTCCCTGTCCTCCTGGAATGTTCTTTCCCCAAAACTCTACATGGCAGATCTTATCCTAAATGCTATCACTTCAGAAAGGCCTTCCCTGACCTCCCTAATTAAAGAAGCTGTCCTAGTGACATTATCCTTTTCATTTAGCTTCATAACATTTATAACCATCTGGGATTTTAAAATCTATTTATCCACCTATTTATATTTGTCCCTGCTCACTAGTAGGCGTGCAGCAAGAGGAGGGATATTGTTAGCCATGGTTAGTGCTCTATTCCTGGTACCTAGAATAATACCTGTCACCTGCAATGTGCTTGATATACGCTTGAATCAATGAATTAATGCTAAGTAAACATTTATTAGGCATGAAGAAAGGGAATCACAGGGTATTGTTTGCTCTTCTATCCTGCCACAGTTCTTTTATATGCCGTATCTCTTTATTTTTCTATGTTCTGTCAAGAACCATGAAGTATCTAATACTTTATCCTACTTGTAAGCTAACACTTTATTCTGCTGCAGTTTCATGGATGCTGGCAGAAGACATAAGACTCCTAAATCAAAGATGAAGGACTTTATTATTCCAGGCACAGCAAGCAGCACGACCATCACGTTTGCATCAGTGCTCCATGCCCCAATTTCCACAGGGTGACACGAAGAGGGCCAGGTAACATCTGCAAATGGAATGGGGTGCATTATGGGAGAAGAACTTTCAACTTATGGAACCCACATCTCTTACTATGAGAAGTGAGCATGCTTGCCCTTTGTTCCAGATGGAAACACTATCTCTACCTTCCAAGACTATAAGAAAATATGCTTTTTGCTCTGAAGAGAGACACTCTCTTATAAGGATGTTTACTAAAGAAACATCCAGGAAAAAATAATTTGGAATAAAGCAACGATTGTCCTCTGCTCATAAGATGTGCAGAAATGCTAGAAAACAACAGAGGATTGTCTCCCAACAAGTCCCTCTAACTCTTAACTCACATTTCACCCCAACGTCTATTTTGCTCTTCTAGCTTCTCTCTTGTGGACTTGTTCAATCCATTTGTCTACTCTGAATGCTTCTGGTTCTCAGGGAGCTTATAGTCTAATATTAGTGAGTAAGGAAACTCTGGTTTTCCAGCTCCAAAACCAGTATTACCTACCCCACCCCATGAGTACAGCCCCCTAAATAGTTGAAGTGGCGGCCACTGTTTCTCAGGGCTATCTCCCTAGGTATACTAGACAAAAAGTAGACATGTAATGCTTTTCAGTGAGAATAGAAGGCTGGCTATCTTCTGAAGCACTTAGAAATATTAAACTCAGCAGGAGAAGTTTAAGAATGATTGCACTGAGGGAATTCCCTGGCAGTCCAGCGGTTGGGACTTCGCCTTCCAATGCACGGGGTGTGGGTTCGATCCCTGGTTAGGGAGCTAAGACCCCCACATGCCTTGTGGCCAAAAAACCAAAACAGAAAACAGAAGCGATAGTGTAACAACTTCAATAAAGATTTTAAAAATGGTCCACATCAAAAAAAAAAAAAAAAAAAAGACAAAAAAGAACCGCTTCATTAAAAAAATAATAATAATTGCACTGAGAAAAATCCCCTCATGTGAATTGTTGATATTTGTAATAATCAGGATATCCCTAATCAGCATGGCTCCAATACTTTGGAGCTGGAAATATGCTTGTCATAGTTCGCAATGTAATCTGTCTATATTTGTAAGGACAGGATTAGGGGAGGGAAGTTTTTAGTCCAGTAGAAGCCTAGGCACCAATACCTGAGTGTCAAGTTTTTGAAAATGCTCAGTAAGGTCTTTTGCCTTATACATAAGGGATACATGGGCTGATATATAGGAAAACAATCTTCTTGCCTACTAATTGCAATGAGGGACATAGCCTTTAGAATTCAAAAAGTAGAGAAGGGGATGGGGGCATATACAACTTGAAAACTGCAACATTAACATACTTTTACTTATGCACAGATTCATGGAGCCAAGGAGAAGCAATTGTGCATTCTGACTGATCTAACTTCAGTGTTCGTATGATCTTGATCTTTCTAAACATTTATCACTAGAGTGTAGTCTTTAAAATAGGGTTATCTAAAGCCTATGACTGCCCATGCTGATATACATTAGCATCACTTCTAGGAATCTTGAATTCATCCATTAAATCCTAAATTGTACAGTGCATTCAGAGACATGTGTTCCTTGATGTGTGGCATTTTCATGCTTATTTTGTAAATTCTCAAGCGATGGTGACACAGCTGTGTTCCTTAAATAAAAATCTTATAGTGTCACTGTCTCCAGTAATGGTACCTATGGTGAAATTTCCCTCAGATTATTGATTTCTAACCTCACTGTGAGGAATAAATATTAATCTCAGTCTACAGAGAAACTGAGTCTCAGAAAGGTTTCTTATAGTAGTGATAATAATAATATTAATAAGAATAGAATAATATCAGTTACCTTTTTTAAAATGTTTATTGAGCATTTATTATGTGCTAGGCACTGTGCTAAGCACTTTATCTATCCAATCTAGGCCTCATAGGAAAAAATTTGAAGTGGCTCTTATTCCTAATTATCAGGCAAATAATCAGAGACACAGAAAGGTTAAGTGACTTAGCTCAGTAATTAGCTGAGCCAAGACATGACCCCTGTTTCCCTGAAACTGCTCTGCTGTACCTCTACTTGGACATTTATTTCAGGGAGTTTATTTTGAACAAAACCTCTAAGCCACCTTTATGCCCCTCCAAGATTGGACATCTAGCCCCTACCTGCAAACTCTACTCTATCTTCATCTGAAGAGCAGAAGGGAAGTCCTCTTTATAACCAGTCTGGAGACTGATGCATGCCTTACTTTCCTGGACCATGCTACTGTTGACTATCAAGCTAAGCTTTACTCACTTAAACTCTTTTGAAATGTAAATTTATTTAACTTGGGTGGGAAATAAGAAATGCTAGTCTCATCTACCACGATGCAATAGTAAAATGTAATAGAGTTTTAAACTTAGAAGTGTTTCAATAAAATCCTGCAGATATATTTATCAATGATTAAGCCTGATCCTTTCATCCTTTAGACAGAAAGCTATGCTTTCAATCCATAGAAAATAGATGCCCAAAATGTAATGTATATGCATTATGGAAGAATTGTTTTCTTTCCTTGTACCAAGATGCAAAGCAGAATTATACTTTTCTCTTGACCATGAGGTTAACTTTTTAAAAATTTCCATAAGAAATGAACTTATGATGGTACATATTTTAGGAGTGAAAACAAAGAAACTTGAGACATTTAAATTTACTCTCTGTTTTAAAGCTTACTCTCTTTGCTGAGGCTATGTGGAAACAAAAACAAAAACAAAAATAAAACCTTCCATATAAGGGAAAAGAACATGCTTGATAGGGATTTGGAGTTGTTTACTCACATACCTGTTATGCAAAACCACAGAACCAAACTTACACATCTTTCAAAGTAAGGGATAAAAGGGGATTTATTTAACAATAAGCCTATGAGAATTACATACTAGTGAAGAGTTCCAAAGTCTGTAGACAGAGAACTAGGCGAAGAACTCTGGTTCCCATCAATGTGATGCTAACATATTTAAACATAATGCTCTCTAGGGTAAGTGGCAAGCACAAAATAAATTCTGCCTGAAACCCTGAAACCAAAAAAAAAAAAAAAAAAAGAAAGAAAGGCTGGGGGGCTGTAAGTCTCCATATTGGTGATACTGTAAACTGATCTGGTATTTATAGCATGAACCCCAGCATCTTTCCTACTCAACTATGTCTGTTGGTTGATTGACAGCCTCTATCTTTCCATCATTTGTTATGGAGTTTACAGTAAACCTATAAGCACATTATTTGGAGCAGTGCCTAAGATTCTGAACAGGTTATCTTATTTCTGAAGGGAAGTGTTACTCCTGGATAACTAGGTAATTAGGAAAACGGAGAAAGTGAGTTTGAGCTTCTAGCACTAGGCTGCCACTTCCTCCTCAACTTCTAAGAGAAGTGAATGAAATCTCAGCAATTCTGAGAATCCAACTCTTTCTGGGTGATAATTATAATAACAAACCTGTCTCTGTAAACACATAAGAGTCAGACTTCTGGGGTTTTAAGTGAACTCAGGTGTTGTTGATTTATTTCTTCTGTATCCAGGCATTTGTCTTATCCTTTTTCTTTTGGTTATTGTTTTATTAAAAATTTTACAAAAGATGTACACACTTACTTAAAAATTGTACTATGTGGAAAGGACAAAATAAAAAAGGTGTGATCTCTGTTGATGGTTTTAGGTATCTGAAATGTGTGCCATTTCAGACCTATATTTTATCTTGTTTTTATATGTATTTTGCAAAACAGAAATCATACTATTTACATGTTTGCTTTTTGATTCAGCAATACATTGCAAGTATCTTTCTGTGTCAATGGGTAAAGATTTACTTAGTTCTTTTTAAACATTGCATATAATTTCATGATGTGAATACACCAAAATTTATTCAACCATTCCCCTATTTTTGAACTTTTAAGATGCTTCTAATTTCAGAGGTATTTACAGATGATTCTACATTAAATCTCCATCTACATATACCCTTTCCCACTTGCACTAAAATATCTAAAGAATGAATTCCTAGAAATAGTATTATTTAAATTTTGTATATATGTACTTATCATTTGATATATACTAACAGAATGCTTCCAATTTTATTACCAGCAACTTTTCAGATGAACATTAAATAAGAACATCAAATTCTTTAAAACATTTTTATTAATCTGGTAACCAGGACATTATCTTGCTTTAGTTTGTATTTTCTTGATCACAATTGCAGTTAAATATCTGCTCTCATGTTTCTATTAGCAGAATTTCCATACTGATGTACCATTTCATCCTCTGTACTCATTTTTCTGAGGTGTTTGTCTTTTATTATTGATTTAATTGATTTATAGGATTTGTAGATTCCTCCCTTCACCAGGAATCCATTTTTATTTACAGTTGGAGGTGTAAATCTAAAGGTTTTTGTTTGATTTTAATATATGATTCATAATCCTGTTCATGTATTAAATAATAAACTATTTCACTGATTAGGAATACTACCTTTTCATATAAAATTTCTCATATGTGCATGAATCTGTTTCTGGGCCAGACATTTTGAGTTTATTTACTATAGCTATTCATGTATATTTTTCTATGTGGTAGAACAATCTCTATGCCTAGACTTTTTCTCCCCCCCAAAATTCTTGATGATTTTGTTCACATATACTCCTTCAGAAGAACTTGTGAATTGACTTCACCAGTTCTAAAAATAATCTAACTATTTAGTACATTTGCGAAGATTTTATATGAAATAAACTCTGGAAAGTCCAAGGCAGTAATATATATAGATTGAATTCTGCAAATGGGCATGAGAAAGCGAAACTAGTAGTCCTAAGCAGATGTGTCCTTCAACAGAGTATGCTGTTAAATAAAGAAACCTCAAATTTGAATTTGGAAACTAAATAGAAATTATGATTTGTAAAAAGGGTGGTTACTGAAGCCTCTTCAGATAAAAATGGCATGAACAAGTCACTACTTAATATTGTCCAGGTGTCATTTTTTAAAATTTTATATAAAATTTTATTTTTCCATATATTTGATGTGTTTAGCTCTGAAGACATTACTTATCTTTATGCCTTAATCACTGTTTCAAAAGAGAAGGGATTTTAGCAACTTTAGAGTAAGAATGATATTTGAAAGGGCTACATTTTCAAATTTTACAAACACTTTCTCTACCTGTATCCCTGCATTATAGTAGAGGAGTTACTGTAAGGTTTAAACAAATTTAGTCCTAAAATGTTTGGGTCTTTTTCCTCCTACATTTTCCTGGTGCCTCACAAGCACTTCTCAAGGAAGGTATTAGCCTGTCTCCTGTTTTTATTTTTTATTTTCCTTTGTTCTTATATATTGCTCAGGGCCAAGTTATACACTGATGTGGAGAAATGTGAGGGGAGGAGGCCACAGTTTGTAATGGATTTTTTTTCATAATTTATGGGGCCTCCCATGAGCATATATATGGGCTATAGATGCCGCTCTGTCTGAGAACAGGGCTTGTATTTGCATCCTCCTTAAGCCTTTGACAAAGGCTTTCTGAACCCTGACTGACCTTCCCCAGCCCTCTTCTTCCAATGCCACGGGGCAGTTCTGAATTCGCTGACTTGCTTGGGAGCCTGACAAAAATTTCTCTAGGCAATGAAATCATGATTTAAACATATGGCTGTCAGACTAACTTAGGACAGTTCAATCCCTGAAATAGCTAGTTTTCCTAGAGGTATGGAGTCTCTCAAGGTCACCTAAAGTGTAACTATAGTATTTTTTTTTAATTATTTATTTATTTTTGGCTGTGTTGGGTCTTCGTTTCTGTGCGAGGGCTTTCTCTAGTTGCAGCGAGCGGGGGCCACTCTTCATCGCGGTGCGCGGGCCTCTCACTATCGCGGCCTCTCCTGTTGCGGAGCACAGGCTCCAGACGCGCAGGCTCAGTAGTTGTGGCTCACGGGTCTAGTTGCTCCGCGGCATGTGGGATCTTCCCAGACCAGGGCCCGAACCCGTGTCCCCTGCATTGGCAGGCAGATTCTCAACCACTGTGCCACCACAGAAGCCCATAACTATAGTATTTTAACCTGGTTCACCGAATTAATAATGAAGGATAAGAACAGAACATCTGTCTAGTAAGCTGCTTTTCAGACACTGTTTCTATGTTCTGGCTTTATACCACTTGGCTCGTTTAGAAGCAATATAAGCACGCTTTTAATTCAGATGGATCTATTGAAAATTGTGAAACAAAACAAAATGTTTTGCATGATTTTCAATTCAATAATAGTTGATATTTGTGTTTAACTTGAATTTCAGAACATCGATATGATTTGTTTGGTTTATCAAGGAATGAACTTCCCTGCTGAAAGATTCCCACACACATAAATAAAAGAAAAAGCATGGTATAAAAATAGATCTTCATAAGAGTTTTCCCTGATTCCTTATTTGTCTAGTAAAGGTTGCTTTTCAATTTCAGAATTTGCTGAATCCATAATAGATGGCTTGTCCTTCAATGTTTCCTTCTAGAGTTTCTGAACTGCTTCCTACTTCAGCAGCATCTACTCCAATTATCAGACAAGAGTAAAACATAGCAAGAATAGATAATTTTCCTCAACCTTTTATTCATTAATTTTCACCCCATTTATTTTGTATTCCATTTCATCTAATTTCAATATTAAGCCATCTTATATTTTCACTAAACTTACATTGTCTTACTGGCAAAATAGTTGAGCAGAAGTTGGATGGGGAAGAATTTTTCATCTCCTGTTGTGGGGTTATGGCTGAGTCTTGCAGATGCTTCAGCCTTAAGCATTTTATGTCTCATGTCCTACCACCTACTGAGTCTAATTTCTCTGAAATAATGAATTCACTTTCCTTGCAAAGGCCAATGGTTTCTTACTACAGCCTCCAACTATATGAGGAAAAAGACTGAATGGTCAATCTGGTATTTGATACACTTTGGCTGTACTGGTTCAACTGCAAAGCTTCCACTTAATTGTTTGCCATGTGCAAAACCTTAATTTCAATATTTGAAAAACTAAGTTACTGGAAAAGTCATATGTTATCACAGATTATTACATTGCAAAGACTGTGTTACCTACAACTACCAATTGTTGAAAATATTTTGTAGGTATTATATCATGAATGTTCCATGTAAAATAAAGTTATTAATCATTAATACAATACAAATAAAGAAACTGAAGTTTAGAGAAGTTAGGTGACCAAACAGTAAGTCATTGACAGGGAAGGAAAATGTCCGACTCCAAATTCTACTTTCTTTATATTATTCTGCTTCTCTATACCAAACATTTAAACATTTTACTTCATAAGAACTACATTTCACTGTCACAAACATTTGTGGTCAGAAATATTTTCATCAGTCTCTCATGACAGTTCTACCCCCAGGCTACACAGAAGGGACCTACCTTCATTGCCTTATAATTACGAATTTTTGGAAGCCACAAAATCTATGCCTCGGTTCAAATCCAGGCTCTGATTTATACCCCATGTGTCTCTGGGAAAGTCCCTTATTCTTTTTGAACCTAGGTTCTCTATCTGTAAACAGCATTATTGTGAGAATGCAGTTGCAAAGATTATGTTGAGGGGGGAGAAATTAGTACAGTGTCTTGTATATTATAGCTATTAAATAGGCGATAATCTCTATTGTGAGGGGAGAGAATAGTATTGTGGAGCTCATTATCTCATCTCCTTAAATGAAATTTATGAAAGGTCTACTTTATGTTGAAATTCTAACACTGAATATGAGTAGTGACAAACAGTAAGCCCACTCAACAGCTTTCAGAATCACACTTTACATCTTTCAAAGGTAATTAGGAGCTGTCATCTTTATAAGCAGTTGAGTGTAAGACAAATAAATATTTCTTCATTTGTCATCTTGAGTCTTTAAGTTGGTATTGGACTATATGGTTTCTGATGTATCTTTTCACTCATCAGGAGCAATGCTCACTGGGCCAAGTATCTAGTTCTCATGGTGAACAGCCTACATTTACAAGATTTGCATGGGTTTTTTGTTTCATAAATACAATTACTCAAAAGTGTTTATCATTCTCCTTGAAAACTCTTTAGTTCCTCCCTACCCCTGCCCAAGCTCATATGTATACATGTGTATATACATACATATAACTGAATATATATAATTGAATATATGTATAATACAATATATATAACTGAATATATATTATATTACAAGAGTACATATAATTAAAGGAGGTTTTGAAATATTCTCTTAGAAAAAGCTTGGTGAATGTTATTTTAAGCAAAATAGAAATGGGTTAGGTTGAGATTCTTTAGTTGTAAACGATAGAAAAAAAAAGTCTAATTAGTTCTATTTTCTACATTTAATACAAGGACATAAGTTACATTTGGATACATTTATTAACAACCTAATAAAAATGCGTTCATATCTACAGACTCGTTTTCATTTCACTGTACAGAGCACAATTATTATAAACATCAAGAATTGGGAGCTATTGAACAGATGGGGCATTAGTGTCTTAATTCTTGATCTTTGTTCTAGTAAATCCTTCCGTTTCATATCGTTTCCACAAATCCTATGGCCATTCAGGGCATGATGAATGATTTTTTAAATGCTGCTTTAATGTTCATGTCACTTTTTGTGTTTTACAATTTCAAACAAATATGTAAACACAGGTGATCAAACAGGATAATGAGGACACATTAAAATCTTCAAATATTCCAAACTAGGCATATCCTAATCCTACCAGAAGATTCTGCATAAACTAAATGCAGTTTCTTGGCACCAACATGTCTAATGTTTTTTATTATTTCTGATAACTAATATCTGAAAATTGATTCCTGACTCAGATCTTTATTTTTCCATGCTGCATGCTAGACACTTAATAAATGATACTGATTATCTATTCATTATGTTTATCTTAAAGAAAAATAGGAATTTATGAACATACTAATGGTTTATAGGACATTACACAGAGACCCTGTGCACACATGCACACTCTCAAAGCTTACTGAAGGAAACAGATAGACATCGCAAATGCCTTAATTTTGCCATAAAAATAGAGAATGCATGTTTCCTCAAGCAAGTCACATAGGATATAACATTTAAAAATATCGAATCGAGGGTTGTGACAGTATTTTAACAAACTATGTTTGTTTTCTTACTTCCCTCCTGGCTTACATTGCAATCTTCAAGCTGCAAATGGAATCTACAGATGCCAAAACCCTTGTTCAAAGTTTTAGAAATTATTGATACTTATATGACATTTGAAAATAATTTCTTTCAACTATCAGCATACTATAATTCCTCTTAACTTTGAATAAAACTGCAGTTTCCTGCTTGGATTGATGGGATTGACATCTATGCAAAGAAAAGACTTTGAAAGAAAATGGGTGAACCTAAGTTACACATGAGTTGCTGATAACTGGAAACTGCCACAGAAGAAAACTGGACAATGGTCGGTTCTATCTTGGACCATATTCTCTTCAAATCCTTCTGGTTTGGGTGAGAGCAGCCAGGATGATGGGGAAAGACTCTGAGCTCACCTCCTCTCACAAGCACACCAAAATCACAACTATCTGCAGAACAACCATCAATGAAAAAGACTGGAACCTACCAGAAAAGACCTTCTCCAACATAAAGAAGGAACCACAATGCGAAGGCAGGAGGAGCAGACTCGCAAAGTAATCAAATCCCATCCCCTGCCCCCCAGGTGGGCGACACACGCACTGGAGAGTAATTACATTGCAGAAGTTCTCCCACAGGAGTGAGAGTTCTGAGCCCCACGTCAGGCTCCCCAGCCCGGGGGTCCAGCACCGGGAAGGCGAGCTCCCAGAGCATTTGGCTTTGAAGGCCAGCGGGGCTTCATTGCAGGAGCGCACAGGACTGAGGGAAACAGAGACTTCACTCTTAAAGGCACACATAAAATCCCGGGGCAAAAGCAGTCGTTTGATAGGAGCCTGGGCCAGACCTACCTGCTGGTCTGGGAGAGTCCCCTGGAGAGGCGGGTGGCTGTCCCTCGTAACACGTTCATCCACGTGAACATGGCGGCTGCGTGTTGGCCTCATCAGCACCGATACCGCACCTGGTCCCACCCAACAGCCTACAGGCGCCGGAGCTGGGACGCCTCGGGGCCAAACAAGTAACGCGGGAACAGAGCCCAACCCGTCAGCAGGCAGGCTGCTTAAAGACTCAAGAGCGCCCCACCCCCCCACCCCCTGTCCCTACAGGCGTCCCTAGACACGGCCCAGCCCACGTGAGGGCCAGGGCCCGGCTCCACCCACCAGGGGGCAGACACCGGCCCCTCCCACCTGGAAGCCCGCGCAAACCTCAAAGCAGCCTCGCCCACCAGGCGGCAGACACCGGAAGCAAAAATTCTACACACTTGCAATGCAGGTTAGACCCTACCCTGGGACCACCTGGGCCCTGGCTCTGTCCACGATAAGACCAACACAACCTTCGGGACACCCCCTACCCCTTACCCAACTGTGCAGGAACCGTCTCCCACCACCAATTATCTGAATCGAGCTCTGGGATCCCTGAGCCCTGCAGCCAGACTCCAGGAAGCGGCTCTGCCTGCCAGTAGACTGGCACTAACCCCAGGACGTGGCTCTACCTGCCACTGGGTGTGCAACAGCCTGAGTCTTCAGGACCCTGACTCTGCCCACCAGTGCGCCAGCACTAGCCCTGGGACTCCTAGGGTTCCTCAACCGGCCCCCTTGTGACCAAGCCCCACTAAACAGCAGCCGCACATGCAGGGCCTGGCAACCAACCAGACTAGGGGCCAACCAAGCCTACCAGACAGCCCACATAGTCAGCCCCACAATAGAAGGACTCGTGCAGCCCTCGTAGGGGGAACCCCCAGAGCATAGAGCTTGGGTGACTGCTGGGACTCATAGAACGCCTCCTACAGAGGGCCACTTCTCCAAGGCCGAGAAGCATAACTAACCTACCACAGACATGAAAATACAAATAGCAACTTAGACAAAATGAGGTGGCAGAGGAACATGTTCCAGATGAAGGAATAAGATAAAACCCCAGAAGAAGAACTAAGTGAGAGGCTTCCCTGGTGGCACAGTGATTAAGAGTCCGCCTGCCAATGAAGGGGACACAGGTTCGACCCCTGGTCCGGGAAGATCCCACATGCCACGGAGCAACTAAGGCCGTGCGCCACAGCTACTGAGCCTGCGCTCTGAAGCCCATGATGCACAACTACTGAAGCCCGTCTGCCTAGAGCCCATGCTCTGCAACAAGAGAAGCCACCACAATGAGAAGCCAGCACCGCAGTGAAGAGTAGACCCGGCTCTCCGCAATTAGAGAAAGCCCACGCACAGCAACGAAGACCCAATGCAGCCAAAAATAAATAAATTAATTAATTAATTAAAAGGAAAAAAAAAAAAGGAACTAAGTGATGGGGAGACAGGCAATCTACCTGAGAAAGAGTTCAGAGTAATGATAACAAAAATGATCAAAGAACATGGAAGGAGAATGGATGCACAGAGCGGGAAGTCAGAAGTTTTTAACAGAGAGAAGATAAGAACAACTGAGATGTATGGTTTGGATTGTGTATAAAATCCTCTATGCCTAGGGCAGGAGTAGTGAGAAGCATTCTTTTTCTCGGAATACCTTAGAATTAAGAATATGGGCCTAGGATTTAAGGTGGCATGTGAGCTAGCTTGCCATAGTAGCTTGTCTGATAACTGAGAATTTTATGGTTCAGTTAAAGCTTATGGAAAATGTGGATAAAATAATCAGTATTGCGAGTTATATGAACATGCTGTAGATAATGCACTAAAATGTTTGATAAATAATGAATTTGTGTTGAGATAAAAAAGAGAAGGAAACTGGCATTCACTGGATACCTACTAGATGCTATGCAAGAGGACTATGTGATTTGCATTTGTTTTCCCATATTATGCCACAACTAGCTAATAATAGTACCTCATTTTAAAACTTCAGAAAATGAGATTCAGGAAAGTTGAGTAACATACCAATGGTCACACATCTATTAGGGGTCAGTGACTTCAGATCTATATCCATGTATGAGCACTCACGGTGCCATCCTAACCTGGGTTCTTCTTCTGCAAAAATCTTGGGGGAAATTACATAATCTTTTGGATTTGTCAGAGAGGTTGGAACAATCTCTACATTCCTTTAGAATGTCAAACATTT
This sequence comes from Balaenoptera acutorostrata, assembly GCF_949987535.1. NCBI lineage: Eukaryota > Metazoa > Chordata > Mammalia > Artiodactyla > Balaenopteridae > Balaenoptera > Balaenoptera acutorostrata. The sequence continues at coordinate 148,083,463 of NC_080065.1, forward strand.
ATGACTTAAGTATGAGAAAAGTTTGGTTTTCTTTTTACTGTACTCACCAAGTCTCTCACTATGCTGAGATGTCAAACTAGCTTTCCAGCCTGGGAAAAAGAATTTGTCTAACTAACCTGATGACAAAGAAGTCTCACTTAAGGAACAAAAATTACTCTATTACTTATCGCAGTTCTTTTCTTTTTATGAACTGAACTATTAGTTCAACATCAATTATAAGAGAAGGGCTAGCCCTCTGGACACATGTATAGTTCATTAACAAGATGGTCTGTATTATATACAGGGAACTTAGAAAAAGGGGAGCTAGTTTAGTGGGTGAAAATATTCCATATAAATATCCAAATATATATATATATATATATATTATATATATATACATAAATTGGGGTGACATATTTAACTGCCACGTGTACATTTCTTGTTACAGATTGATAACCATTAAAATGTTAGCATTAAAATATATTTTCAGCGTATATATCTGAGCCATGCAAACACATTTAAAAAGACCACTTTATCCTAGATTTCAGCTGAAGCTTATTTGGTATTTTATCATTTTACTTATCTCTTCTCCCTCATCTCAAATTATTTTGTAAATGTTAAAAAGCCACACTGAATTAATGAGAACATGCTTGCTATTTTTTTCTCATTTGGTTCACATTTAGTTGGATAAAGTAAAAACATTTCTGTTGAAAAGAATCCGTACACTTCTTCAATTAGGTCAGGGCTTCCTGCCATTTAAAATTGACAGAAAAAGCAAAATGTACCAGTCTGCAACACTGGAAATAGAGTTGTGAGGCCTCCCCAGGATCCCTGGTCCTAGGTTTGACCTCAAATCCCTTCTGCCCAAAACTAGTGACTGTTCAAAGGGCCTTCAAAACTGGCCTCATGAGACTGAAGGAAAACAGCAGGAAATTCCAAAATACTAAAGTCAGCCTGACACCCTGTTACAGTTGGATGCACTAGATCATCAAATGGAAGAATCTCATCATGAATAAATACCTTTTTTAAATACTCAGAGGTAGGTTTTATGTGACTGCTATTAAGATAGTCGAACATAGATATAAGAAGAATAAAACGGATCTTAACATGAGCTCACAACCACATAGTAAGGAAATAAAGTAATGTAGAAACATGGTTAAGAGAATAAGCTTCGAAGTCAGAAGATCCGAGTTTGCATTCTAGCATAAACACTCACTTGCTGTGTCACCTTGACCAAATCTCTTGCTCTCTCTAATCCACAAATTATTGAGTGATTTGTAAAAGAGGGATATAAGACTATCACAGACTTGTTTTGAGAATTAAATGGAATGATTTATGCAAATTGTTAGCACATTCCTTGGCACTCAGTAAATATTTTAAGAATATTAAACATCATGGTTATTGTGATTTCAAAAACTTAATTCAATCAGATGCACACTTACTTTGAAGAGATTTATCAAGAATTTCAACAATTATATAAAAGAGTCAATTTAATAAGAAAATATAAAAAAGTGATTTCCTTGCCATTAATTTCTTATGGTTTATTCTCTAGTGTTATGTGCATATGTTAATGATACCTTAGATGGAAAATAATAAGCATACTCATAATTTAGATTTGCAATTGCTGTTTTTGGAATAGTCAAATTACAATATTTTAAACACCCACAATTTATTTATTAAATTTATTTATTAAAAACATACATGTCCCAAAACAAATTATATATACATCATCTAGCAAAAACTACCTTGTGAATATTGTATCTTAAATAAAGAATCAGAATATGGAATTTCCATTTCCATATTTGTACCATAGTTTTAAGATAAACCCATAACTATTTATAAATATTCACTTGTTTTAAAATGTATGGAAATGCTGTGCAATTGTATCCTGTTGGATAGTCACATAACACTTTTAGTCTCAAGTAAGATGTGACTGGCATTGTTTTCAGAGATTATTGTTCAAATGATAAAGTTTCAGCGATTGTGCTCAAAAAAACAATCAGTAGAGTGATTTAGTTGTATGTCATTAGGTATAGGATATAAAGTCATTCTCAATTTGTAAAGGGAAGTCAAATGAGCTGTGAGAATTTAGTCAGGAGGAAAAAAAATTCTAAAAGGTCACTTTTAGGACTATTAGTCTTTGTTGAATCAAAACAAAACTATGGAATTGCATTTTATATTGCCAGGTAAGAAAATAATGTTTTCTAATTAACTCAGGGTTTCAAAACCTTACCAATGTGAGCTTTATTCTCAGAACTGCTCAATAAATAAGTAAATTAATGGATAAGCACATAAATAAATAAAAATTGGGTAATGTCACATAAGGAAGCTCTGATGTTCCTTCAATGGCTATCGTTAAGAATATATTACATGGGGGCTTCCCTGGTGGCGCAGTGGTTGAGAATCTGCCTGCCAATGCAGAGAATACGGGTTCGAGCCCTGGTCTGGGAAGATCCCACATGCCGTGGAGCGGCTGGGCCTGTGAGCCACAATTACTGAGCCTGCGCGTCTGGAGCCTGTGCTCCGCAACAAGAGAGGCCGCGATAGTGAGAGGCCCGCGCACCGCGATGAAGAATGGCCCCCACTTGCCGCAACTAGAGAAAGCCCTCGCACAGAAACAAAGACCCAACACAGCCATAAAAATAAATAAATAAATAAACCCAAAGTTAAAAAAAAAAAAAAAAAAAAAAAAGAATATATTACATGGGCTTCCCTGGTGGTGCAGTGGTTGGGAATCTGCCTGCCAGTGCAGGGGACATGGGTTCAAGCCCTGGTCCAGAAAGATTCCACATGCCCCGGAGCAACTAAGCCCGGGTGCCACAACTACTGAGCCTGCGCTCTAGAGCTTGCGAGCCACAACTACTGAGCCCACGAACCACAGCTACTGAAGCCCGTGTGCCTAGAGCCCTGCTCCACAACAAGGGAAGCCAGGAAAATGAGAAGCCCGTGCACGGCAACAAAGAGTAGCCCCCGCTCGCCTCAACTAGAGAAAGCCCATGCGCAGCAACAAAGACCCAACACAGCCAAATATAAAAACAAACAAACAAATAAATAAATTTATTTTTAAAAAATACATTACATTTGTTGTGTCTGAATAGAGTAGGCGACTAAACAAGGATATTATAAAATGATCTTCAAATCTCCCTTCCTTGAAGATTTATTTCTAAAATAATTTCCCAATGACACTTCCCTTTCAAAACTCAGAAGAAACAAGCCCAATTCTAAATGTGATCTTCAATTATATATTCCTTATTATTTCATTCACCTGTCTTAAGTTTTATTCATGTAAGCTGACTGCATTGCAGCACAAAGTCAACGAACACTTGTAGAATCAAAAACGCACGAGTGGTATGGACTGGCCATTTAGATTTTTTTCTTCCCTTAGCCAAGATCTGACCCTATCTGAAATGTCTCCTCTGGTAGAAATCCACGGAAAATGACTAGGGAGCTCACCAAAGTTCAGCCCTTATTCACCAGAAGCACTGCACAGAGGCACCCCATCTTTTCTTTTCAGCACCTGCTACCTAGTCCAGGGGAAAGTGCTAAAGGGACAATTCCCAGAGCCTCAGGTCATTTCAGTAAGCGCTCCCAGGAACACAGTACCCATCTCCTCTCTGCTACAAACACCCATTCACAAAATCTGAGGAGAGAACTACAGTCGTCCCTGATTCCTTGGAAATTTAGTTAGACTGATGTTGAAACACACCCTCCTTCCCTCAGTGTATAATTATTCGTGGGTGAAGAGCCACCAGGGAGGGTAACAGAAGAGGAAAGAGGGGAAAAAAAGTAGAAGCGGGTTTTGACCTGACTTCTAAACGGCTTTCTGTTAATCTCTCGTCCCCCTCTCTCATTTTCCTAATCCCGAGGATGATGGAGTTATAGGCAAGGGAATGATTCCGGAAATGCAGATATGACTCTCAAACCTAGAAATGATCTGGGCGATTTATTTAAAGTTAAACCCTCCTCGTCCTAGGAACCCAGCACAAGTCATATTTAAAGGAGGCCGTGTTTTCTCCATCATGACATAAACAAACAAACAGTTGCCTCCAAAGATGAAAAACCCGGTTCCGGAGCGCGTTCTTGCTGTCCTCTAAGCTGCAGACTGAGGGCCGGTGGAGAGCGCTCACAACCTGTGAAAGTGCCGAAGACTCTCTCAACCCGGTGGCCAATTCCCCACCGGCCAGAACTCTTCCCTACCAGCCCTCATCATTCGTGACTCTGCAAGACGCAGGGACTCAGACGTGTGTGGGAGTGCGTGTGAGGGAGACAGGCGACAGGAGAGTGCGCTTTCCACATGTGGACCCCTGCATCTCCCTGTTTCATAGCTTGCGCCCGTTCATATGCGTGCAGCGGTTAAATATCTGATCAAAGGTGGAATAGTTATACTCATCAGTTGTATTTTTAATAGGCACGCCTTAAAATAGAGGGTTCATCAATTGAAAGCGTGAAAAGATTCTGAGTATCGTCCCTATGTCTCTAACCCTTTCTACTCTTCCCTCCCCCATATCTACTCCCCCCCCCAAAAAAGGAAAGCTTGCAGCAGATTGTAGAAGGATTTGAGTCTGCAGCTAGAGAGAAGGGGATTAGGGCCAGAGCGGTGCAAGTTAAATTGTGCTGCCTATAAAAAATGGGCGGATTGGTCTCCAGATCCAGAGGCTGGTACCACCTTCCTTTCTAAAATAAAATCTCTCTGGCATGAAGTCACCGCCTATTTCACATCCGGTTTGCCCTGGGACGTATTACTACTGTCTTGGTAAAGAAAAATCTTTTGTTGTATAGCTGCAGATTGGATACTGGGAAGCAAATTTGGGTGTGAAATCTTCAGCAAAGGAGCACGCAGAGTCCATGATGGCTCTGACCGCTCAGAGCGAGTGAGCGAGCGGCAGAGCGAGGACGCCCCTGCGCTGCCGGTGCGCCGGGACTCGCGGACTCGCGCTGGCTCCCAGCTCTCCACGATTTTCTCTCGCAGACTTTTCTCGGGTCTTGAGCGATCCTCTGCCCAGAGGGGGCCCGAGGTAAGTGCGGCATCGGACCGCCACACACAAGCTTTGAACGTGCCTTTTCCTTGCTGGAGGGACAGGAATGCAATAGAAAAAAGAGAAGGAGGGAACAGGACAAGAGCCTGATCCCACAGCAGGTAGAAAGAACGAATGTTTTTCTTTCAGGGTGAAAACCGCAGCGATCTAGGAGCATTATTATTATTACTATTATTATTTTCTCCGTCTCTCTTCTTTCCCTCTTTCTTAGGCAGATTTGAATGTATTCCGCGGGGTGGGTGGTGACATGTTGTTTTGGTCTTTTTTTGTTTTTTGTTTTTTTGCAAGAGGGAGCTGGGGTGAGGTGGGGAGGGGCGTTGGGTGCATCGTCTAAAGTTAAGACGCTGGGATAGAAAACCTATCTCAATGTTCCATCGTAGGGAAGGCACTCTCTCTTTCTGGCTGCAAAAATGCTTCTTTTCTCCTTTCCAGTGGACGCTGCTGTAATGCCGTCTGGTGTAGGGGTCTCTCTCATTCCGAACACGAAAAACTCAAGTTATCATTTGCTGTGGGTGGCATAGATATGGGTGTTCGGAGTGTGTGTTTGATGGGGCGAGGTTGAAGGTGGAAAGGGGTAAGGAGACAGCTTAGCGTTTCTTTTAAACTATTAGGTTTGCATTTGCAAGAAACTTTCTTACTCAACAACTCAAGTGCCATGATAGGCTTGTTTTTCTCTTTTTAAAATGTCAGAGGAGGACAAAAAGCTATGGTATCTTGCTTTGGGGTTTTGTTTTGTTTCATTTACCCCTTTGGGAATTACCCTTTTTTATAAAGACCAACAAATATTAAAAGGGTACGAGAAGTTGTCTTTCCTTCATAACGGATGTTGAAGGTTAATAAAAGGGTGAATTATAATTATGCAATTTAGGTGCAATATTTTAACATAAGGATATTTACCCAATATTTCTTGTCGTATTCAACTCATCTATGTCAAAAGCAGTCACTAAATTAGGGAAAAACTATGACGCTCACAGTTCTTACCTCTAGGTCTAGACCATTTCACTCTAAACACTTTATGTTTCATTGCTTACATGCCTGTTTGGAATGGTTTTTACTGATATAAATGATCCTGGAGAGTGCGGAAAGCATTTGTGTAGATGTATTTAAAGGCATACCACATTAAACTATAGAGTGCCTAATGAAAAATATGCTTTAAAAGACTTGCAATCCATTAATCACTGACCCAACTAAGGAGTACAGATTCAGGGAAGTGCTAACAAATTTTACCTTGAACATTTCTCATATTTTGACTGGAATCAGTTATAGCACATTCAAATAGTGTTACCATGTCTGCTCTTTCACCAGGTAGTGCTCTGATTTTTAAGAAGTAATTACACAAATAGATTATAATTTTAAAAATTCTCTAAGCTTTCCATGCTCCTCCATTCCTCCAACATCCCACTACCAAGTCTAAATTCAACAGAGGGTGATTGATTGCACTTTACCTAAGAGGGTAAAAAGATTCCCTTTTTCATGCAAAGCAAAGCACTCTAGCTTCCATCTGTTTGAGATAAAACATTTTCTAGCAGCAACCTGGCAGAACTGAGAGGGCTTAAAAGACACGTGTGGGCATGCTTGTGTGCATTTATGTGAGTGTGGTTTGTATGTGAGAGATCAGCACATGGCTTGACTATAAAGTGTGTCCTTTAGCCTCACAGAAGCATTAGCAAGCATATTTAACAAGGAAATCACAGGCAGAGAATTACAAGCATGATTTCGGCATTCAACTGAGTGTTTCCTATGATTTTATTTTTTAAAAAAAAAAGATAAATAGCAGTTGCTTCTGAAATCAAGGTGCATCCAGAATCCAAAGATGAATTCAGTCATCAAAGCATATTAACCTACCCCCTCACAGCCTCCAAACATGCTCTCCCTGTTGTAGACACCAGCTGAAAATTTTCAGTGCACAGTTCAGTTGTGGGAACTCAAATCAGAAAGGTCAAATTTTTCAGATGATAACAAGAAGAGAGTAATTCAAACTATATTGTAAATATAAAACCTAGAGAAAGAACAACTCACAGTTTTTATGTTGAGCAATATTGTCACCTGAGAGAATTTCAACTTGTATTCTTTTACAGGAGAAATTTAGACACTGATATTTCTGAATGGAGAAATGGAAGTGAAAGTGGAGAATGGATGGTCCAGGTTTCCATTGCTTCCAGTGAGGTGCCATATCCCAGTGAGGTCATTTCCTGACTTCAAAGCGTTTATCTGAACTGCCTCAGTCAGCCCTAGTGGTTATAACCTGATGTTTCTTGCAAGAGACATTGATCTCTACTTGTTCTACTTTTCAGCTGCACAAGCCCGCAATGAAGAAAAGTCCGGGTCTCTCTGACTACATTTGGGGCTGGACACTCCTTCTGAGCACATTGACTGGAAGAAGGTGGGGACCTTTATTTTAAATCTGCATGAGAATTTCTGTAACTTTTCATTTATTCTTTCAGGGGGAAGAAAATTGTCCTTGGATGAATTCATGACTAAGGGAATTCAAAAAACTTAACTGCAATAAAATTCCAGCTCATAAAGAAGAACAATATGAAAAAATAATCAACTTATTTGCATGTTGGTTAGAATACACTTAACACGCTTTTGTTAAGGAACATATTAATTCAACATTTAATTCTTAAATTGAACTTTTCACTGCTCAGTTGTAACTGAACAAAACATGTGGTTTCCTAATTTACAGAAAAAGTTACCCCAATTAATGTCAGCATACTATGTGAGTTGATTTTCCAACAAGAAAATTTCTAACCAGTTGCAAAGATCATAGAGTAACTTCTAACTATGTAGAAGTGGAAAGGTTAGAATAATATTTGTAATTTGAAAGTCATAAGTTTTTATAAATGCATGTGCATTATGTTTTGAAACTGTTATTTATATAACCAATAGAAGTAGAATATACTAGACACATATTTAAGAACGTTAGATAAAACTGAACTTCTCTATTTAAGTTTAACTACTGTGGAGACAAGTTATGAGAAAAAATGTAATAATATGATTAACCATATTCAAAATATTTGCTAATGATCCCATCAAATGTATAGACATATTATACTAGCAAAGATATAAATAACCAAATATTTCAGATTCTCCTTTATCTGCTTTTATATTTTTTTGTGTAGTCCACTCCTGTAGCCCCAAAGAAAGTCTTAGACATATTACAAAAATCTAAGATTCTCCATAATGTAATGAAAAGTGAACCCTTATGAGTTAAGGCAGAGAGATGGAATAGTCTGGAAAGATAATGACTAAGGAGGATTTTTTAAATTGAGAAGTTGTCTATTTTTATTGTTTGTTATTGTGTATGGTAAATAATGATCGCCAGATGAACAGAAAATGCATTACTGCCAGATACTCTTAATCTGAGGAGTTAAATGTTCTTCACCGCTCTTGAAAAATTATATGAAGTGTTGCTATTGTAATGACCTGTAGATGGAGTTAGTGCACAATGTTTTATTATATAGTGGTTCATATGGAATCAAAATCACGTACTGTAACTGACATTTCTCTACAAATTATATATTCAGTTTAGGAAATATTACATTGGCATGAGTGTTTAATAGCAAATAAATAATCTTGATCTTTATCCTAGGGTCATTGTCTGACAATTACATAGTAAATTAGAATTAAAGATGAAGCATAACCTGATTAAGAAAAGCACATAAAAGAAAGATTATCATTCCAACTTGCAGAGCAGAACTGGTTCTCTGGGAGGGAGGGAAAAGTCTCTTTTGGCATTTGTATTCCAACGCAAACAATTGGTGAGTACAACATTTATAAATAAAACCAGGGGGAAAAAAAGCATTTCCTGAATTTGACATAAGCTATGAAAACAAAGAGAATGCAGGTAAAGGTAGTAGATCACCCCATATTTTGGGCATCATATTAACAATCTAGTTTGCTCTGTCATGTCACCCTACCTCATCTTTTTCGCCCTTCTTATTTTAGTGATTCTTCCTTAGACTACTTGGTCAGGCTCTCTTCACAACTCAAAGTGTGTTAGCATTTCTTTTCCACCTTTATCAAGATGACCTTCCAGTATCCTTGAAAGATGCATGCATGGCAGTAGGTTTTGTGACAAGGTGTTTTTATAAATAATTGTATTCAGAAAACTATTTTTGCTTTGCTGCTATCATCTGCTAGCAAGACATCCTGGAAGACACAGCGCTCGTTGAAAATTTGATTTCAAAAACTAGTAAGATCTTTAATTCTGCCAAAGGAGAGTAAACTCTCAATCTGCACAGTATTAATGTTGAATTTAGGAGAATGGAGAACTGTTTCATAGAGGTACATTTCATATATTTCATATCATGAATAACTTTTAGTTATAATAGCTATTAAATTAAAATTTTATCAGAAAAGTTTTGCATTTTGCCAGTATAACATTATTACCCAAACAATAGTGTTTGTTTTTGAATTGATACTTTGATTATATTTCTTGCTTCTGTCAAATCAGTGAACCCTGGTTTCAAATGCTATTATCTTTCGTAGATTGATCAGTAATATAAACACACAAGAGAGATGCCAAAAGCATATTAAATTGAAAGTATGAAAGTGACACTTTTGTGTCAGTTTTTTAGTTTACACTCTATATTCTTTTTTTTTTTTTCTTTTTTTTGCTCAAGGTCAGAGCTATCATTGAAATATATCAGTAAGTGTGATCCCTCCTAAGATAGAAGACTCTTCTCTCAAAGGATTTTGGAGCTGTCATTCTAATCATTACATAAATATGATTTAAGGAGCATAGATAATAATGTGATTGATGTAATAAATACATAATATGTGAACTGCAGTCATTATGTGGTCAAAATTCAAAGACTAGTAATGATTGGTAAGGGATAAAAACTAGACCTTCACATAGAAAGACTTAAATAGGAACAATTACTCTGATATAGAAGAATGAAAATAAAGTTTTAGACTAAAAGTTAAAGAAAGCTGGATTCTAGTTCAAACTCTACAAATGGCTGTGTTTTCTTAAAACGCTAATCCTACATTAGTTTAGTAAAACCATAAATTAAGAATACTGGACCATATTTTTTCCAAGGTATCTTTTACTTCTAAGACCAGAAATGACAAAATTCAATTAATTAGAGGTTTGAATAGACAAATTATAAAAATTGGTTCATATACCTTAAGAAGAATGGAAATTACACACTGATGTGAACATGTAATTATCCTCAGAAACAAGTTTTATCTATTTTTCTCATCTAAATACCAGAAAGAACATCAAAAACACAAAACAGGGGCTTCCCTGGTGGCGCAGTGGCTGAGAATCTGCCTGCCAATGCAGGGGACACGGGTTCGAGCCCTGGTCTGGGAAGATCCCACATGCCACGGAGCGACTGGGCCCGTGAGCCACAACTACTGAGCCTGCGCGTCTGGAGCCTGTGCCCCGCAACGGGAGGGGCCGCGATAGTGAAAGGCCCGCGCACCGCGATGAAGAGCGGCCCCCGCACCGCGATGAAGAGTGGCCCCCACTTGCCGCAACTAGAGAAAGCCCTCACACGAAAACTAAGAGACCCAACACAGTCATAAATAAATAAATAAAATAAATAAATAAAGTATTAAAAACTATTACATCAGGGTTCAATTAAAAAAAAAAACACAAAACACAAAACATAGATATATATGAAGTGGATAAAGGGACGGTTGTTGGTAGGTGAAATCTTAGGATTATGCTACGTGTTAAATTAAATGAAAACAAAGCTATTAAGTATTTTGGTAGCTCAGAAATACATTTTTTTTTAATTTGGGAAGAAGTTTCCCAGATTTAGGTTTTTTACTAAAGTACATTAATGTTCTTGCTTGCCCAGAGAAAACATTCATTACAACATTGTATACACGCTGAGAATTATAAATGTAAAGAGACAACTCATTTCCTATAATTTTCCTTCCATAGTTAGAAATATTAGAATAAAGAGCATATCATCTATGAGAACAAATATGAGAAAATGGTAAGAATTAAACTATGACTTTTTTTTTTACTTTACCAGAAGAAATTTTCAAATTAAGATTCAATAGAAAGGAAGTTGGAAAATTGTGGAAGGTTTTATTTGGAAAAAGGTTTTAGTAGAAATGTATAATTTAGATATTGCCTCCCTTTACTTTTTTTTTCAGCTATGGACAACCCTCATTACAAGATGAACTTAAAGACAACACCACTGTCTTCACTAGGATTTTGGACCGACTCCTAGATGGTTATGACAATCGCCTGAGACCAGGATTGGGAGGTGGGTAGCATTATTGTGTTTTTATTTTACAGAACAATATTAAACATTTACTATTAAAGTATTGCTTCCCTCTACATGTTAAAGTAATAAGAATGGAAGCATGTAGTGTAATGACATCCTATTTTTAGTATATTGCTCAACATTAATTCAATTTTCCACGGTCATCCCATGCACATACCCATACGTAGTAGAAGCCAGATTCAAACTTCTCATAATGTCATGAAATAAATGTTACATTTACTCGACAATCAATCTTTTCCATGTATGATTTGATTTTACGAGGGAAAAAGGGGGGTAATATTATCTCTTCCAGCCCAAATACTGCATCTCTGTTTCATTAGGCATAGCTATGTTTGCATTGAATTCAAGTAGAATATCTCTGAATCTATTGCTCTAAACATTTATTTTAGAATATTACATATTGATCCACTATTTTGTGTTAGATTACCCCCACCTCTAGGATAAAAGGTGAATGAGATAGATGATAGTGTATTTTTTTTTTGATTGTGAATTTAAAATTAAACCCTAATTTTCTATACTTAAAATGTATTTTTTTTTTTTTTGTATGTCAGTTCATTGGTTTTACTAATGAATTTCTACTCAGGGAGAAGTTAGCACTTAATAATACAGTACTTATAACAATAAGAGTAAATAGTGCAAGGCATTACACACTTGTTTAAATAATCCTTGAGTAAGATAATCAACCTATCTTATTTAGTTAAACAAAGACTAATGAAGCCAAAACAAAATATTGATCTCAGAGTAAAACAAGTGAAGCAAGGAAATAAATTATTGTTCAAAGTCACATAGGAAACCAAGGATAGAATCTATGACTCCCAACTATAACTTATGCTGCACTTTCTCCAGAGCATTTGTTGAAACTATTTAATAGCAATATTTAAATTACAATGAAATAACAATATTAAGAAATTTATCTCTTCTTCATCTAGACAGCAAAGTTATGCAAAGAATAAGAAGGTTAAGAATTCAATTTTTGATTTTAAAACAGAATGGTAACATGGATTTAGAGTCTTCCTGTTAATACTCTGGGCAGCGTAATGACACAGATATGGATCATAGGTCTGTTTTGAGGCTGCCAAATGTCATTAGTGTCTCAGAGCTTTAAGGGAAACTCCCTTATCGAAGACATGACTCAGATATATGTCAAAGGTCTTACCAGGTGTCCTTTCCTATCAATCTCAAGCATTCGTTCTAGGACACACTATACAAATTCCTCCAGGTTTGTATTCCACTTGGTTTCCTTTTACTAAGTTCTTTGAAAAAATATTAAGGAACAAAATGCATTGGTCACAAAATGGAGTGCATAAATGTGTATGTGATGTATTAATATAAGGTCTGTGTATATCTAAACCTCTGGAGTGGTTTCAGGAAAATTGTTCTTGGTTCATAAAATTTGAAATAAATTACAAAGACTGCAGGTACGTGAGGAACGTACAAAAAGAAGAATTTCAGGACAGTGGTAATAACTTTTAAAAAGAAGACTTTTAAAGTACTAATGGGCATGTATCTGATTTCTTTACTTATTCTTCTTCCTTCTCCATGATATCAATCCTTAGAAAATCAGCAGAATTGTATAACACATCTAGAAAATCTTATCTTCATTCTAGTTTAGGAAATCCCATTTAATACTTTACCTTGTGAATGTGAGTACCCTCTATAAGTTCTGTGCATAGTTTTCAGTTTGTTAAACAATTTTACACACACACACACACACACACACACACACACACCCTTCTTTAATAATCAGCTGTTTGGTCGTATTGTTATTTGGAGTACAAATAACAAACCCATGACTGCTCATTTACATTTAATTATGTGTAATAACTCTTTAATAAATGTATATATTAACTCTTTAATCAAATATTGTGTAAGCAGGAAGCATTTCACCTACTCCTCATATGCATACCTACGTCTTGGAGAGCCACAGACCTTGAGGATGTATAATATAGACTAAGAATGGGTCGAAAAGCTAATTTTCAAGACTCAAGATAATGGTGGATTTATTAACAGAAACAACTACATTAATTCAGGCTGCAGTTTTGGTGGAATCTACTTTATTACCTACTTAATCCCTCAAAATAACAAAAATAGATATTTAAAGAACAGAAATAGTAGTTGGCTAAATATAGACAGGATATATTCTTTTTAATTGAAATGGATATAATATGCTACAGTAATAGAGAATTCAAGGGCTCAGGAAAATCAAAGAGAATGGATATGCTTTAATTTTTGCTAAAGATGATTTTTCTGATATTTATGATTTCTGGAAACAGTGATTTTGAGATTATGATAGACATGAAAACAAATTAAAAAGTAGCCCAAATAGTTTCCTCTATTTCTATTTTATGTATCATCCTGGAGCATACTGCAATTAAATCTGATGGATTTGAGATTTATGAAAAAACTTTAATACTAACTAAATGTCTGTCATTTTTTTGGCATGCTTTTTCAGTCTTAAGGGATATAATGGCATGTGTTTATTACATATATAGCATGTGTTTACTATATATATCTCCAGAATCATTAACACTTTTAAATACATTTTGAGAATGTTTGTCTTCAGAAAACATCTTAAATATTAAGCACAGATTTTAGATGTTTTATAAAACATAATCAGCTACAGAATAGAGTAAAATGTTAACACCATGATTTTTGGATGCTATAAATTGAAATTATCTAATATATATATTTCTGCAAAATTATTTAATTTTATTTCTTTATCATAGATTTCTGGTAAGCTAAGTATGACATGCATTCTAGTAGCTCTCCATTATAAAAATGGATTTTTTTACATGATCCATTTGCTTTCAGATGTAAAAACTATGTAGAGGCAATACGTGAAAGATTATCATTAGCTTATAAGGCGGTAAAAATTTCCTCTTAGAAGGTTCATGATCACAGCTGGGATAATCTTCTCTTGCAAGAGATAGGAGCCCACTCTCTTCTTTATTGTGATAAAAGTCTGGTTTTATAAAAATAACAACATTGTGCAGAAGGCAGGGATATTTTGTTCTGAATGTCTTGAGAAAATATAGAAATGTGATAAGCTAAGACTTGAGACTAATGTAAGAAATTCTTGTACATGCAGATTCATCATGACCTGTTTTTCAGAAACACACACAGCATCCAAAAGTGTAACATTATTCTTTGGAGATGTACACCCTGGATCCAATAACTAAGAAAACAGATATATAACATGGTTCATCCAGATGATAGGAATCAGTTGCAGATATTGTAACACTATTTAAAAAGGCTATCTTTTCAGGGTCAAGAGCAATCCTGAGAAAGTAGAAAGAAAAGGGCAACATAAAGAGAGATATCCTGGAAGACACTTATCTTTTTAAATGAGATAAAAGAACTAAAAAGGATAGACTGTGTGGAATTCTAATAATATACTCTATTCAGGGATGTAAACAGAAAAATATGTTGGCAAGTTCATATTTTAAGTATAAAATTAATGAAGAAACCTTTAAATAGACTTGAATTGAAATAGTCAGTACTCAGAAAATACAAATCGAAACTGTCAGTGATTGTTGGATTCATTCTCATTTAATATCTCTTTCTTTGAGGGCAAGATGTGGAGGGCTGGTTCTTCCTTGCAACCAGGGCCTGAAGAATTTGAAAAGTTCTTAAAGCATGGTCCTAAAGCATGGTCACTAGAGAAGAATAAAATGGTTGAGGGAGGGGAGGAGGTAAAATCCAGAAAAAAAAAAAAAAAGTGGCAAGAGAAGAAAGAAAAGGTTACAGAAGAAAGGAGAGCAAAAGAGGTATTGAAAATAAGGAGAAAGAACAGAGAAAAGTGAGAGGGCTGGAGAAGGCGAAGGAGAGCAACTTAGAGAAAACGGAAAAGGCAGCTGTGGTAGGAGGATGGGTAGGCTCAGGTGTTCCTTGGTTAATCAAGATTCCTCTTTTCGTTTTAAATCAAGACCAAACCAACCACCTCTGAGAAAATCCATTTCCTCAAGGTTTCTCCTTATTGACTCTGAATCTAATAAACGAAAGAAGCCTGAATTTTCTCCAACTTCCTAAAAAATTAAATGATGCTCCCCCTGAATTGCACCTATCTGGGTAAAATTTCAGCCACCATCATTTTGGCTTTCCCTGCACTCTGGGAGAGGGAGTAAGAAGAATCCAGAAACATAGATCCAAAACTACATTCTGAAGAAAGTTTTCAGATTTTTAAGAAGTAATGCCCTTCCAGTGACATCTTTCCCTTCCGTTCTGCCACACCATATATACAGGCTACATCTCTCTTTCTCTTGAAAGAGTGCACGTGTGTACTCATCATGTGACAAACCCAGATGGATGGGGGGAGAAGTAAATAAGTAAACAGGTAGGTAGGAATGTAGGTAGAGAATGGGCTTTATTCCTACTAGATGCTTAACACATTTAGTTAAGATTTTCTTCTTTCTCCTAGAAGTGTTATAGAATTGGGGGGAATTTTTTTGTTTGTTTTAGATTTTACTTAATTGAAGCTATCAGTTAGGTGAGTATTTGTGACTGGAATGTAGCTGGGATGTTTCTCTCAAGGTATTTTAGCAAGACATACTATTTAACAAACAATCTATGCTTCAAAGCAGACTTACTCCTTATCTTCTTAATTTTCCCAATTTTTGATTTTTTATGCCTGTATGAGACCTTTTAGACTTCATTTAGCCCAATTATTGCCAGAGATCTTAGCTTTAAGATATAAGCATCTCCAACAAGGCAAGGAGACTGGGTTGGATATGAGTGCTACTGGCAAGGCGGTATGGGCTCCTTGGGGAATTAGCTTGGGATGTTGGGTTATGTTTCTTTAGGTCAAAATAAGTAAAGGTGGGAAACTAAGAGTGTTCTGGAGAAAAAAAATCAGATTAACTTGTGAAATTTTGTGCAACTCTAAACTTTAGGTGACTAGACTTTGTTATATCGCAAGATGATATCTGATATTCATGTGATCTTTTATTATGTTTTTGTATCCTGTGTGATGTTGAGATCAGAGGCAACCATTTTATTCATGTTCACCTAACTTAAAACACACATTTTGTATTTATATTAAAAAGCCAGAATTTCTAAAATTTACAGGGCAAGATATCTGTGTCACAATGTGTTTGCCTTCAATAAAATAAAAAGATTCTAAATTACTGACAATACCCCCACCCAAATTTAAAAAGGTTAGATTTATCCAATATTTTTTTATTGTTGTTGTTACATTTTCTTTACCAGATAATGGCTTTTCGTATCAGCTTTTGAAATTCTACTCTGGAACTCTTCTTTTTGAATTTTCTATAGGTGTATCTGGTGCTTTTAATGCAAGGTGTGGAGCAGATGCTCAGACTTTGGCATAATGCAATCTATTTCCACTGAAATACTATATCTAGACATTCTATAATTCAGTTGAATTTTAGAGAAAAAGCAGTTACCAAAAACCCAAGAGGAATTGTTAAAATGAACAGAGAACACCTTTTAACCTTTACTGGCTGAGAAATCCAGTCAGCTCATGAAGCCAGCTCATCTAATGAATCCAACTGAGATGCCCAGAGGAATGTTCTAGCATATTTAGAAACTTTCTCCTTCCATCTTTTCCTATTGTATATAAATCATCTTGCCAAGCATTTCCTAAGATAAAATGTAGCCACTGAGATTTTGCTGAAGTTATAAAGGCCAAATTATTAGTAAACAGCTGCAGTTTATATTTTGTGCAGTTACTTTTGGACTTTTTATATAGTTTCCATTTCCTATCTTGATTCTAGAACCAATGTGAAATATTAAAAAATATACATATATATTTTTTCTGTATATGATTTTTTTTTGCAGCCTGAACTTGAGTTCTTTATTTGAAAAAGAGTGTTTGTAATGTTTCTGAGGTAAGAATCTCATTGTTAATAGTCATGGACTCTGCCATTTTGAAAAACTTAAAACCAAGTCCTAAGTGGATGCCATATCCCTCCATAATATATATATAATATATAATGATATTATATTATTATTCTCATATAATTAAAATTCAATAATAGGAACAGAAAGTAGGATACCTTAAAGCTACTGCAGGTTAGGCAATTTTGATCAAGACTTCTACAGACCAAAAGAAACCTATTCCTCCAACACAGCAATCACATTCTTCTCTACAGCTTTGCTCTCTCCCAATAGAAAATGCCATGATATAAGGAGGGAAGGAGGCAAATTCTCAATCGAGATGAAATAAATGTCTCCTGTAATAAACTTTACCTTTTTTTCCCTGGGAGATTCTTGTATCATCTGAGTTCTTGGAATCTGAAAACACAAAGGACCAGGAATTGGTTAGACACCTCGAAATGTGATTTTCTACCCCATATCCAGGTTTAGTAGCTGAATATCACCAACATTAAGTTGCTCTACGTTATCAGGGAGGGGAAAATTGCCAACTATTCTAAAGAATTAAGGGAATGGAAATGAAGGACAAGGAGCAAAAAATGTTGCTCCAGGCAGACTGGCAGGGAGCTGAGACATTGTCCCATCCAGGAGTATAAACTGATGGTTATGTAGGGAGCTCAGGATATTTTCAATTTCCAAACAGGACCATTTCAAAGCAGGGTTTTAAGAAATACTTTATTATGATGACTAATGTTAGCCAATTCATTCTCCATATAGTGACTGCCTCTGTGAATTAATAGAAGCAAAGTAGCTTGAAGGAGGCAATAAACCTCCTTCATAAGTTCTGAGTACACGGAACTGGGCCCAGTGAATATTATTCTGAGTTCCTCAATAGACAGCATTTCCAGTGAAAATAGGGCCAATGCCATATTAAATAAATTGTTGTAATAGGGATTCCTACGAAAACACCACCTACCATTCTTCACTATTGATTCCCTCTTCCATTATTTTTAAAATTACAGTCACTCTTAAAATCCACTCTTCACACATCAGCTGTCCTCTTAAACTGCAAGTAACATTCCTTCACTTCATTACCCAAAGACTTCTTATTGCATTAGAACAAAGGTCAGCTGCTTCTATAAGAAGCTCTTTAGGTGTGGCCCCTCTTTCCTCTAGAGTGTCATCTTGTACCGTGATCATCAGGATCACCAAGCTCCAGATGTACTGGACTTTCTGTTTCTTAAGTCAAGCGCATCTATTCTCACCTCAGATCTTTGCCTTATTCTTTCCTCTCCCTGAAATGTCTTTCCCTGTCTCTGTTCATCCTTGAATTTTTCTCACCTTTTAGGTTGCAGTTCAAATGTCATCTCTTCAAAGACACTCTTTCAGAACATTTATAATGATCTGACATTAACTAGTATAGTTTGTGCATATGTGTTCGTACACAACTACGTATGTAATTCTTCCTATCTATCTATCTACCTACCTATCTATCTATGTTTCTAACCTATTTATCTAAAATATGTTCTACCTAGGATTGTGAGATATGCTACAGAAGAAAAGGAGCAATTGTACTTTTGCTCACCAATGTATCAATATTACTATTACCTAGAACAGTACCTTCCTGGCACATAGAAAATGCTCAGTAAACATTTGTTGACTAAATTAATGTACCCAGTAAATACATCTCAAAGTGTTTTTCGCATTACAATCTTATTTGACCCTCACTCTAATGCAATGGAGTTGGCTTTGCGGGTATTATTTCTTCATTGAAGAAGTGATGAAACAGTCTCAGGGACATTAAAGGATTGTACCTAAAGTCACACAGCTTGTTCTCTAGGAAAATCAGAGTTAAAATCCAAGTGTTTTGACTCTTAATCCAATGTGCTTATTACTCACTATACTGCACTGCTTTTCTCATTTCTGCCTCAAGCACTAATCATCTTTTTGAATTATCACTTCAAAACATCTGTTACTTCAATACTTATCAGCAGGATATCAACATTGTAGGAAATCCCCAGTAAAAACAGATTTACTGCTGTCTAGCTGTTATAGAGGGATATAATATAGTGTGTATATATATGTATACATATATGTGTGTTTGTGTACATATATGTGTGTGTGCTCATATATGTTATATAAATTATATATATATATGTTGTATGTAAAACATGTCTTTGAAGAGTGTGCTTGTTCAAAGACTGATTTTAATTAATTTATCATCATAAACTTCATTTACATTGATGTACTATCTTAAGATATTCTTAGTCACTGCAATAACAACCATCATCATCATAATCTCATTTTATATAATTCCATTCTATCTTTATCCTTTGAAAACTTGAACATGTGTATTCAGTTATACTAATTTGAAAGAATCTTGATTTTTTTACATTGGACAGAGAAGGATTATTGTGATGAAAATATTTGAAAAAAATTATTTGCTGATTAATCTACTCTCTGAACATTTCTTCCAACTGAGTTATTTTAATTGATTTCCACTTGCATACAATTTCCTCATTACATAAGAGGTTCATTCATGTTTAACTTTGGCTAGGTGTATAATCTTCCTAGCTGAACTTCATCAGAAGTTCCTGACTCATGCTGTACGCTCTTAAATAGAATATATCGAAGCATAAAA
This sequence comes from Balaenoptera acutorostrata, assembly GCF_949987535.1. Lineage (NCBI taxonomy): Eukaryota > Metazoa > Chordata > Mammalia > Artiodactyla > Balaenopteridae > Balaenoptera > Balaenoptera acutorostrata. The sequence continues at coordinate 148,103,202 of NC_080065.1, forward strand.
ATATTTTTTTTTTTTTTTTTTTTTTTTTTTTTATATTTTTGCCTTGTTTTGTGTCCTCAATTGGTTTTTCACTTCAGTTACTTTTTTTTTTTTTTTTAATTAATTAATTTATTTATTTATTTTTATTTTTGGCTGTGCTGGGTCTTCGTTTCTGTGCGAGGGCTTTCTCTAGTTGTGGCAAGTGGGGGCCATTCTTCATCGCGCTGCGCAGGCCTCTCACCATCGCGGCCTCTCCCGCTGCGGAGCACAGGCTCCAGATGCGCAGGCTCAGCAACTGTGGCTCACGGGCCCAGCCGCTCCGCGGCACGTGGGATCTTCCCAGGCCAGGGCCCGAACCTGCGTCTCCTGCATTAGCAGGCAGGTTCTCAACCACTGCGCCACCAGGGAAGCCCCGAAGCATAAAAATATTTTGACTTTTCCTCATGTGACCCATAGAAAGGCCTTGAGTACTTTATAGGTATTTCTAATAACACTTCAGAGTCTAATGCTAAGTCAATAAAGTCTAGTATTAGAGCACGTGATTTAAATTCTGTTTCAATGTTCCTTAAATAATAAATTATATATATCCCCCTACAACAGGGATTTCATGTTGGCGGGGGGGATGACAAAGTTTTTCTGGAATTGGGAAAAAATAAGTTTCCTCAGCAATTGCCCTAGCTCTCAGCCAAAGCACATAGGTATGAGCTCATCTTCCATTTAAGCCTGGTACACCTGAAGAGCACTTGATTTCAAACCACCATTTCTTTGTCAAAAAAGCAAGTTAACCATGCCTCTATTTACAGTTTGGTTGAAGTTGATTCACAACAACCCTCTATCTTGAACCTTTGCACTCCAGATTATAAACTTTCTATCTTAAAGCAGAACGACTTCACATGCCACTCACGGACTCCCTGGTGAGCTGGAGTGAAAGACACACTTTGGTCAAAGGATCCTATTCCTTGTCTCTGAGACTGTACTCAACTGAGTGAGAATGTGGTTTGAGGATAATCATTAAGTATATATTTGAATAGAAAAAAATATGTAAGGGAATACATCAAGATATTAACAGTGGATTTATGTGGAAGGTGGTATTTCAGGGAATTTAAATTTTTAAAAATATTTTTCTGAAGTTTCTGAACTTATACTATGAACTTTTAAAATTTTTTATAAACAACATAATATGTTATATGGGCCTCATGCTTACCCTAAAGCTTTTGCAATGTTTTAGAGTAGCATTCCCAAGTAAGTTTGGGAAACACAGGGGTAGATGATGTTGACCACATTTATTTAAAACATGGTTTCTTAGAGACATTAGCATGCTAGTGTCCAAGACAAATCTTTCGGAGGCATACGTAATAAGCAGAGTTTTACAGCAATGGAAACTTCTTGCTCCACTGCATACTTACTAACAGCTGATGACAAATCAAAGAAAACTGTTTGGATGTGTGACAAGGGAAATATATTAGAAGGGAAAATATAGAAAGTGAGTGTTCTCCTCTTCTGATTATCTTACCCCCACAAGTTAAAGATGGAATCATCTGCTAACAATCTAAAATCAGCAGAGGGAAATAGTCCATATATTTGGCAAGTGGATAGCTCACTTCTTCAGAGCATTTTATCATGCTAGATAAAACAGATTTATGGTGTGTATGTGTCAATCACAATCTCCCAATTTGTCCCTCCCCCACCTTACCCCCTGGTAACCATAAGTTTGTTTTCTACATCTGTAACTCTATTTCTGTTTTGTAAATAAGTTTGTTTGTACCCTATTTTTTAGATTCCACATATAAGTGATATATGGTATTTGTCTTTTTCTGTCTGACTTATTTCACTCAGTATGACAATCTGTAGGTCCATCCATGTTGCTGCAAATGGCATTATTTCATTCTTTTCATGGCTGAGTAATATTCCATTGTATATATGTACCACATCTTCTTTATCCACTCCTCTATTGGTGGGCATTTATGTTGCTTCCATGTCCTGGCTATTATAAATAGTGCTGCTATGAACATTGGGGTGCATGTATATTTTTGAATTATGGATTTCTCTGCTGGATCATATGGTAGCTCTATTTTTAGTTTTTTAAGGAATCTCCATACTGTTCTCCATAGTGGCTGTACCAATTTACATTCCCACCAACAGTGTAGGAGGGTTCCCTTTTCTTCACACCCTCTCCAGCATTAAAAAAAAAAAAAAAAGAGAAGATTGGTTGCCCCTAAAACATCTGGTAAGCCAAGTTTTGTAAAGCTAGCTACCTTGGGGAGTTACCTTAAAGTGCAGAAATTATACCCTCCTCACACCCCCGAAATGGATAATAGTGATAAAGGAGTCCAAGAGAACCATCCAGCACCACCAAGCACTTGCAAGTGTGCAAACTGAGATTCGTATATATTTCCCAAATGATTATGCATTTAATGACAGATCTCTGCTGTAAAAATAAAAATGAAAGGACATAATTTTAATTCCATAAGTGTCACTTAAATCTGTAAGATATTCACCATAAATCTTATAGTTTATAATCTGGAGAGAACCAAAACTCAAACTTGGGAACAAAATGAGGTTTTTTGGTTGATCTAGAAGGGGAAATCTTGAAAGAGAAAGACGAAAGTGAGCTCAATTAATAAGATAGATTCTAGCTTTTGTGACTAGATAGCATATATTTTCTTTTCATTATGGTTTTTAATTGAAAGTCATTCCTGACATTCTAATAAAGTGTGAGCTCTTGATGGAGTCTTAAGAAATAACAGATATTTAAACTAAGAAAAGAATCAGTCTAGTAAAAAATATATATATATGGAAAGAGAGTGTGCAATAGAGAGATGTATACATTGGGGAAGTGACTGCTGGAAGGGGTGAGAAGGGGGATTGGTATGAGAGGCAAGTGGTTATTACAGCTGAGACTTATTGCTGACAGCTGCTCTTCTTAAGCCACGCAGTTGCTGCAGGATGTTGGATGTTAAAGCTGAGGTTGGAAATGAGTTCTAAAAACACATCTCTATTCTCTTTGTCTCAAACTACCTCCTCTATTTTGAAGCGTTAAACAGTAAACCCCACATAACTATTATGTCAGGGGGCTCATTTAAGCATTTTGGAGCCAGTCAAATTGTTGGGGGGGAAATGGCCTAAAAATATTAGATTGGTTATTGAGGCGACTACCTCCACCTCAAAATTATTATATCATTTGTTGAGCCAAATTTATACTGAAAGTATTAACTGTTTACAAGCGAAATGCTAAGGGATAAAAATTTTTGATTTTCAAAAGAATTCTTATTGCATGTATTGGATCACCTTTTTAATGTCCTATACCAAAGATACAAATGTCCTGATAAATGAAATGAATTGCTTAAAATACTGGACTGTTATTTCTCAGAGCTAAAGTTGAAAATTACGGAGTCATCTTTTTTCATTTTCACCTCTTAACAAAGTGTTTCCTTTTATACAGGCAAAATTTTTTTCTTTTTTTTTTTTGGTGAGTGACTGTATTTCCTTGAAAATATCTGTGTTGAGTTGTCACTAAACTATAATGCATATGTTTTATTGGTTGAAATATATGCCTCAGAGACCAATAACATAAAATCACATTGAGCTTGAAATGGAATCTATTAAATGAACTTTTGCTGTACCGTAATATGTTCTTCTCATCCTCAAAACTGAAGAAACTTATATAGGTTGTCAGATTTTTTTCTCCAGGGAGTAATTTGGATAATTAAGTTATGATTTAGTGCCAGAAAGCAATCATTTATAAAACATACCCTTGAGTCCTTAAACAGTTAATAAAGCTCACTACGGTACACTATATACTTCCCAAGAGTAGCCGAAGTACCTGGAGCATCTGGAGAGCTGTATAAGACTATTTAAGCTCAAACCATATCCATACGCTAACATATTTTTATTATAATATGAAATGGCTTGGTATCATTCAGGAAAGTGTATCCATTCTTAAAGAATTCATTAAGCATCATCTGACCTCTCCATAAAATCTGTCTCCCAAAGTGGCATATTTAGGCTCCGTTTTTCCATTGAAAGATGTTCACTGTGAAATTTCATGTGTAAGCAGTAAATTATCAGGACTACACAGTGAACCAATTTTAGAAATAGCTAATCAAAGCCTATAAATTTCCCATTTGGGTGTGAGTTTGTGGTGGTGAGATCTAATAAGGGCTGTTGATAGACATTCACTGTCCCAATTTCCTGCTTCATCAGAGCGTGTAACTGAAGTGAAGACTGACATCTTCGTCACCAGTTTCGGACCCGTTTCGGACCATGATATGGTAAGTGACTGCATTTTTGGTTTTTCTGGGGTATTTTCTAAATTTAACTTTTGAAAGAAAAAATATAGATTAGGTATTTAGGAAGCAGCTCACGATGCCTTGGCTATATCTTTGTGTCTCTCTGTGTGCATAATATGTAACATGTAATACATATAATATTTATGTAATAGAAAATACCCATTTACTTTCCAGACCAGGCCTATTTATGGTTATCAACCACTGCAGTCTTCTTTTGTTCCATCCCTGAAATTATTCCTTTGCCTTGGTTTATGTTCTGAGAGACAAGTACTGTGAATTACCTTATATTTTAGTTAGGATGACATACTGATTGAAGAATGCTAGGTTTCTGGCTAGCCAGAGCTATGATAAAACAGCCATAAACACTGCAATTGCTGAATTATTTTTGGTTAAAAGGGAGAAATGTGTTTAAAAGCTGAGTGAATACTTGACCAGAATTAGACAGAGAATGAAATAACACCTGTGGGAAAGGTTCAGCTTCATTGCAAAAGGCAATCGTTAAATTATTACCAAGAGTGAGAATAAAATGAATACATACCTGTTCTCTTTTCCCAACTCAAATGAACTAACATGAATTTCTCTTCTGTCTGATGGGAGTTGGTAAATCCATAGAGCTCTGCAGATATTGTATAATATTTCTGAACTCATAACAGCCAAGCTCCTGTATAAGCAAAAAATCATAAAGAGGCCATGAAGATACATTGTTATGGATATTTTGAAGATATATTAATTAAATACTATTTTTGAAATGCCTTTTTGTTGATACCACCTTAACATTAAAGTCTTCTGATTTCATAGTAGCTCAGATGATTCAGAATAAAAGTTACAGAAAATATCAATTTAGACCAGCATTTCCCAAAGTGTGGAAATTCTCAGGGCACCCAGCTTGGCAGGGTTAAAGCTCTGACCAGTCCTGAGGTAAGGTAAACTGTTTAACTGCATTTAATCTAGTGTGTTCCAATCATATTTGTCCAAAACCCTTTCCTTCAAGTGATACTTGTTGACATTCTGTGAGTCATACATTGGGAAATGCTGGCTTAGGATAAGAGAGGTTATGAAA